>NC_082665.1:44866590-45169621 GCF_025265405.1 Mesoplodon densirostris
TAGAAGTTTGTCTGGCTTCATGGGATCCCTCAACAATTCTACTATGTAAAAGTGAATATTTAAGATACAGGTCAGAGGTTTAAAAGAAATCATTTAGGAAGACATCTGGGCTTGGATATTTCTTTGGGGGAAGTTTTTTTAATTATAGCTTTATTTTTTAAATTAGTATTGTGAATTCAGATTTTCTATTATTTCTTCTTTCAGTTTTAAAAAGTTTTGCATTTTTAGAAATTTGTCCATGTCTTCTAAATTTCAAATTATTGGAAAAATGTTTCAGACATACTGTTGTATTTAGTACACATTTTTATAGCTGTTGATATTTTATTTTCATATTTGTTTTTTTTCTTGCTCTCTCTCACTTTTATTTTTCTGATAATTCTGCTAAATGATAAATGTTTTCAGTCATTTCAAGTAATCGAATTCCACTGTGTTGCTTCTTTAGGATATGTTTGTTTTTATTTCATTAATTTCTTCTCCTAAGCTCAGTGGATATAATTTCCTTTTTTTTTTTTTTTGCTTTCTATCTTCTTGAGATGGATGTATATTAAAGACATTCTTCTCTCTCTCTCTCTCTTTTTTTTTTTTTTGGCCATGCTGCACAGCTTGCAGGATCCTAGTTCCCTGAGGAGGAATTGAACCTGTGCCCTCAACAGTGAAAGTACGGAGTCCTAACCACAGGACCACTAGGGAATTCCCAAGACTTTCCTTTCTATCATATGCATTAAGGCCATAAATTTTCCTCTTGGTTTATCATAGATTTTGATACACCTTTTATTACTTAATTCAGAGTATTTAATAATTGCCATTAGGTTTTCCTTTTTGATTTTGAGTATTTAAAAGTATATTGTTTAATTTTCAAGCATTTGCTGATTGTTCATTTACCATGTTATAAACTTCTGGTTTAATTTCTCTATTGCCATTGACCATTCTATAAAGCACTTTGTCTTGAGGTTGCACATTTGCTGAGACTTATCATCCACCATGTTATCATGTGAACATGAAAGGATGTGTATTTTGTCATTGTCAGCTGCAGTGTTTTGTATGTCAGGTAGAGTTTGTTAATTGTTGCTTAGAATTGCTGTAAGTTTGCTGATTTTTTTTTTCTGTTCATTCTCTCTCGGTGCGATGTGGGTTTTTTTTCTCTTTTCCTACTTTATTGATTTTTTGCTTAAATATTTTGAGATTGTTAAAGTGCCTGAACATTTTAAAATATAATATTTTCCAGATTGATTGATTCTTTTACCATCAAATAGTCTATCTCAGCCGTTATCAGGTGGTCTCTCTATCTCACAATGCACAAATGATTGATTCTTTTACCATCAAATAGTCTATCTCAGCCATGTTATCAGGTGGCCTCTCTATCTCACAATGCACAAATGCATTGTGCCTTAAAGTCTACTTCATCAGCTTGTCTGCGGATAGTGATTTAATGAAATACATTTCTCTGTCCTTTCATTTTCAGCCATTCTTTATCTTTATGTTTAAGCTGTGCACCTTTTAAGCAGCATATATTACTTTTAAACCAATCTGAAAATCTTAGTCTTATAATAGGAGTTTTTAGTACAATTACATTTAAAGCAATGACAGATATATTTGAAATTTATATCCACCAATTTACCATTTATTTTCATTTGCATCACTATTCTATGTTCCATTTTCTTATTCCACTTGATGTATTTTTGATTAATCAAGTATCTAGATATTACCAAATTGAACAAATCGTGCTTGATTTATTAAAATCTAAAACATAATAGATTGTGGTTGATAGAGTACAAAAATG
The DNA here is from genome assembly GCF_025265405.1 of Mesoplodon densirostris. Taxonomy (NCBI): domain Eukaryota; kingdom Metazoa; phylum Chordata; class Mammalia; order Artiodactyla; family Ziphiidae; genus Mesoplodon; species Mesoplodon densirostris. Next base: position 44,868,371 of record NC_082665.1, read on the forward strand.
GGCCTTATGAATTCCTTTTCTTCTCTTACCCTCATGGCACTCCACACATCTAGATGTGAGTTTAGCCTGAGCCTGTGAATTAATTTGACTATACAGTATGGCAGAAGTGGCACTGCAGCTTCAGGTCTAGCTCTCAGAAGCAATGTGAGATTATACTTCCTTCCTCTTGGATCCAGAACACTAACAACACCAAATATTGGTGAGGATATGGAGCAACCAGAGCTCTCATTCATTGCTGATGAGAATGCAAAACATTACAATCACTTTAGAAGACAGTTTGGTAGTTTCTTACAAAACTAAACATACACTTACTATATAATATAGCAATCCTCTCTGGTATTTTCCAGGGGTGGGTGATAAAGGAGATGATTAGGCAGAGAGCAGAAGATTTTAAGGGCAGTGAAAATACTCTATATAATACTATAATTATCATACATGTCATTTACATTTGTTACAACTCATAGAATGTACATTACCAAGAATGAACCCTAAAGTAAAATTTGAATGAGTATGATGTGTCCATATAAGTTTGTCAATTGTAACAAATATATGACTCTGGTGAGAAATGTTGATAATGGGAGAGGTTATGCATATATGGGGGCAAGGGTTATATGGGAAATATATGTATTTTCCTCTCAAGTTTGCTCTGCACCTAAAACCATTCTAAAAAATAAAGTCTTAAAAAAATGAATTGTCTAAAACCAGACAAATGGTTGAAAATTAGTGAGTCCTTTTTTTTTCGTGTACTAGTTGAAACAGGCCAAATTTGGAAGAACATCCCTCCAAAATAGGGGAATCTAATCTTCTGAATACTTTCAATCAGATACCAGATGGACATCAGTTTGTGGTATGGAAAAGGAATCCTATATTCAGTGGCAGAATAGAACCAGAAAAATTCTTATAGGCACAGACAAAACTTGTCAGTAGTGAATTATCCTTATATAACAAATGAGTAATATAATTCTTTGAGCTAGAGTTTTTAATTTTGTCTGGAAGAGATTGGTTAGTAAACAAGAAACCATATCAAAACACAGAATTGTTTCTACAAGTGCATCACTGAGATATTTTTAACTGTGACATTTTCATTAATCTATGATATAAATTAAGCAAAGGTAAGGTATAATGAATTTTATACAGCATGATTAAGTACCTGAATCCAGGATTAAACTCATTAAGTTAGACTAATAATTTAATAACTGCTAATATAACTTCTAAAGAAAAAACTTTAAATAGGATTTACTATTTTAGCAGCACACAATTTCAAAGAATGTATCTTAGTACATTAACATTTTCTTTTTAACAGTTCTAAAACATTCACTAATATATGTTTTTCACATAACACACTGTAATTATAATGGCTAAATTTTGTATTTAACCTGTTCTTTCCTGTATTTTCTTTTTTTTTTTTTTTTTTGCGGTACGCGGGCCTCTCACTGTTGTGGCCTCTCCCGTTGCAGAGCACAGGCTCCGGATGCGCAGGCTCAGTGGCCATGGCTCACGGACCCAGCCGCTCCGCAGCATGTGGGATCTTCCCGAATCGGGGCACGAACCCGTGTCCCCTGCATCGGCAGGCAGACTCTCAACCACTGCACCACCAGGGAAGCCCTTTCCTATATTTTCACCAAATATTTTTAATTGAAATATAACATATAATGAATAGTAGTAATCATTATTTTTACCATATAATATTAATTGAAAGAAAACTGTGCTCATAATGTTTTGTCAGCTATCTACATTCAGCTTAATCTGTAGGGCAAGTTCCACATTCAGGTTTCTATTTTTACTCATGAGTTATATGTAGGAACTAGAAAATCTTAATTCGCAATTTTAGGTCACTGGAAAAGACAGAATGAGCTGACACCATCAGAGAACACTTAATCTTCAAATCAAAACTGACCACAATATTATGGAAATTTGTTCTTAATTTCATTAAATGATCAATATTTAATATAACCAGCATGATTTAAGCTTAAATGTTTTAAGTTGGGAGATAGTGACAAATAGATCTCTCATTAATTTTGGGGGGCTCTAGAAAATATTTATTTATGCTTTGTTATGGAGATGGAATCACTTAGAACATGCTCAATAACATATTTATAGGCGTATATATGGATTTTTAACCTCTAATCCAGTTAACATCAAGTCCTGGGAAAATCACATGTTGTGTTTTGAATCTCTATCTAGTCTTTTTTTTTTTTTTTTAATGCTAGCATCTTATTCTAACAACACTGTGTTTTGCCCTAAACATGAGAAGTTCAAGTTTTTGAAATAGTGAATATATTCTGAAGACACTTGAACAAAATTATTTGGAATCATATTGCATGTATCAATTTTTCAGTCACAGATTCTGATGTAAAAAAAAAATTTTATTTTTCTCTCTGCCTTAATCTAGTTTTCTACCTTGAACTCCTATTCTCCTTAGTTGGCTGTTTAAATGAATCATTTTCAGAAAAAATATATGATTTTAGTGATTCTCAATCATCTCAGGTTTATTACTGAGTCATATTCAGGTGCAAAAAAAACTCCCTTAGGTTTTTTATTTTCTTCTCCCTTCCTTTCTATATATATACAGAAATACACACACACACACGCCCACACAAGTATTTCATTTTTTCTGCAAATAATTTTGAACACCTACTAATGTTTTAGACACTGACTACTCAGATGTTAAGAAGACAGTCACAGACCTTAATTTCATAAGACATTATTTGGGAAAGGAGACAAAAAAACAATAAGTAAGCAGATGAACAAGTAAGACAAATTTGACAGCACTCTGTTAAGTGCTATAAAAATGAAGGTCATGAAAAGTAGACTGGGATCTATTTTGGAGATAGATACAACAGGACTGTGTTCTGACAAGATATAATGAATGGAAATAAATTAAATATAACTACTATATTTCTCTAACAGTTTAATGGTTAGTTCTTGAGACCGGAAAAAGTGAAGGAGAAATTGTAGGTTGGTCTCAGAGGAGAATCAGGTCTGTTTATAAGGCTTGACAGTCATTTTAGGATTTTATTTTGTTTTGTTTTGTATTGTAAAGACATACAGCCATAGAACTGAGTGCATAACAAATCCTATTTGATTTAGGGATGATTGACAGGAAAAGCTAAAAACGTAGCAAATTTTCTAAATTTTACTATTAAGGAAAATGTAGAAAGAAAGAAAGATTATGGGAGAGTTGAATAGATTCAGTGTATTTGTAAGCTTTTGCTGTTTGGCTGCTAATAAGAGAAAACTGAAAATAGTAATTTAATTAGGATAGGAGTTTATTTTTCTCTCAAATAAAATGAAGTCAGGAGGTCGGCAATACAGGGTAGCCTGGCACTTTCATGATGTCAGCAAGAATCCAATTTCCTTTGGACTTCCTGCTGTACCATTCTTTGTGTGACCTTCCATACTCAAGATGTTGTCTCCTAGATGAAATAAAGTCATAGTGTTTGTGTTGCAGGCAGGAAGAAGAAAAATGTAGAGAGGGGCAAAAAGAACCTTTATATAAATAAGTAAACCTTCATTTTTAAGGAGATCTCTTGGAAACCATATCTGGCAATATCTCCTACATAGTATTGACCAGAGCCTAATTTCAAGGGCAACCACATATTGTCAGAAACCAGAGAATCAAGATTTCCAAGTAAGGTACATTACTGCTACTAATTAAAACATGGTTCTGCTACTATTACAAACAGTTCCTGAACATCATCCTTTAGATGCATCTGCCTATTTGACATTTATACTGGATATACAGTAAATATTTATTATTTTTGTACATAAATATATTTATAAAACAAATATTTAGTGTTTATTTCTGGATTAACATAGCTTAATATATCCAGCACAGAATTTGTGATCTTTCTTCCCAAACTTCTCATTTATTGGGAACTCCATTGTTCTAGTTGCTCAAGCTTAACAAACTGGGGCTATGATTGAATTTTTTCCAGCACTCTACCTCCAATGTCTACCTCCTTTTGGTTGGACTTCAATAAATATCCAGATTTCAAACACTTATTTGACCTCCAATGCTAATACCCTTGTCAAAACTGCATCTGGATTTTATACTAGGAGTCTAACTGGTTTCCTGGGCTTTCATTCTTAATTCTCTCTGGTTTATTATCAATGTAACAGACTGACCTGAGTTATTCTTTAAGAATGAAATTCAGATTATGTCATTCTATTATTCCTTATTTATTTCTTACCACCTTCCTGTCAATCTTCCTGTTCACAGGTCTCTGTCCTCCTTGCAATTTCTCCAACAGGCCTTCAATAGTACCTTTGGTCAAAGGTCTATCTACTGGCTAATCCTTCTACTTAAAATTGTATTTTCTCAGATAGCCTACAATTTGCTCCCCATACCCCTCAAGAGTTGGCTCAAAATTTAATTGTCCAGCGGGTCCTTTCTCTGACCACCCTATTTAAAATTATAATGTAGCTTGGCATCCCTCTGAATGGCATCCCAATTTCTTTCCCTTTATCTATTTTTCTTCATTTCACTTCATATCACTATTCTATATACCAAAATTGAGTTATTTATCCAGGTTGTGTATGTACATCATACTGGAAAATAAGTTTTATGAGGGGAGGAGTTTTGTGTACTAGAACCCTAGTATCTAGAAGATTACTTATCACATAATAGGCATTAATTAGTTTGTAGATGGATGAATAAATGAAAAGTGAATGAATATATAAGAAAGGGATAGTGGATCTTGCATAACAGCTACCATTCAATGCCACAGTATGAAAATGCATTTGCCTGTCATACATAAAGATAATAATGATGAAAATATAGGGCTAGAGCGTAAGGGAAAAGTTGGGGTTGGAATAGTCTAGTGTATAGCTGGTGTTCAAAGTAATTGATAATTAGTAAATGCATATAGAGGAAGAAAATTTACTTTAAAAATTCAAAATGTCCATGTGACTCCTGAGCATCTTATATATCTATGTAGAATAAGGAGTTTGAATCAGATTCAATTCACTGAGTTCTTATAATTCAGTAAATTATAAGAATTTACTCATTCTTATAAGTAAATTCCCTTTCAAATCTACAAGTCTGTATCTCCAACAAAGACAAATCATCTATCACCGGATAATGAGTCAATTGTAATCTCTTAGAGACATGCTTTAAATAATTATTATTGATATTAGAAGACTATTTTCTTGAGTCTTTTCCAAATCTATAATTTCATAGCTGTGAAGTACAATAATAAGAAAAACTTCCAACACTGGATGTTTTATCTTTCAAATTCATTAACTTAAAAATGAATATAAAAACAAAGTAACCATTTTTAAATTCAGGTTCCAGAAGAAGTAGTCTTCTCTCTTCTAAGAAAGTCTTTTGTGTTAGAGGTTTCATAGCCTCTATGATTACAGGATAGTTTTTAAAGCGTTTATTAATAAAACTACCTTCACTAAGTAGAGGATATAGCATTTGCTCTGGCCAATAGGCAATTTTTAGTTAAAAAAAATCAAATACAGAACCATCATTAGGATTTCTGGCATGAGTTAGAATTTCCTTACTGATTTTACTAAATCTTATTTCTCTTGCATTCACCTCAAAAATATAGCCTGATGAACTTTAAATATTGCTCTGTCACATATATGATTTAGATAAGGCTGCCCAATCATCTGGATATCACAACTAATGCTGCAGGTGCATATTTGGCTCATTAAAAGGGTAAATTTTCCTCGTTTGTGGTGCTTTTTCATCCACTCCTCAGGGTAGTTTAAGCCACTGGCTTTGCTTAGTCAAGTTCTTTACTATTTCATTCATGCTCGTATTAAAGTTATTTCTCCCTTAGACATTGCTGGTGGTGCTGTGGTAATTTTCATAATACTGTGAATAACAGTTTCCAGAATATAACTAAAGAAACCCAGAATCAGGATCTTTGTTGGATTCCTCTATTTCAGATTTCTTAACCTGTCGAAAACCATCCAGAGTTAACATTCTAAAGCTGAGAGTGCTGAGTATGTTTTTTTAATAGTACCAATAATTTTGAAAACTTAGACTTTTTTGGTATCTTTTATGTATAGTTAGATCCCAGATAACACAGAGAAATATAATTTAAAGTGAATAATGTTGAGAGGGATGGAAAACTTGTAAGTCATTTAGTCCACTACAGATTGAATATGGACATCATTTCCATAACATTTCAGACATTTAAGCCATTTAGCCTTTTTTTTTTCTGTCATGAGAAACGGATGATACCAATAGATTTAAGCAATGAAATGTCATTGCAAAGTGAAGCACATTTATCAGGCTAAGAACATAAGTACGTTCATAATACTAACTTTGGAATAAAAATATAGGGCCTTGAGGATCCAAACTATTTTCCACTTATTTGAGTTTCCTAGGAAGTCATTTAATGAAGTTATTTGAACCTGAATCATGCTTTTGTGTTTTACATTTGTACTTGCTGCTGACACTTGATGTTTCATATTTTTCTATGTAGACTTAGCTTTGTATCTTGCGTGTGCTCGTGTTATTATTTTCGTGTAAATATAGAATATTTAACCTCCAAATTACCAAAATTCCACCATTATTACTAGACTTTTCCATTTGTTTAGCTCTTGATTTATGTGTTTCAATAAATTTCATGTATAATTTTAATTAATACTATACCTTTATTGTTAAATTTATAATTTTTATTACTATTTGGAGTAGAATTTATTCCCATTTCTATTTCAATTTCGTTATTTCTGGTACAAAAATAAAATATTAATTTGTGTGTATTTGCCTTGCATCTAGCCACTTTGTCAAATTCCTTTATTCTAGTAGATTTTTTTAAAGTCTCGAGATTTCTGTATAATTTTTTTATCTCACTAGCACATAAGGATGTTTTTGTTTGTTCTTGTGTCATTTTACTATCTAGATTCTCTGCAATTCAATATTGAACTTCAATTTCAATATTTAAAAACATGGTAAGAGTACACATCAATGAATATTTTGCATATTCTTACAAATAGTTTCAGAATTCATTGTTATAATCACGTCTGATGTTGCTACCGCAAATAATCTTTATAATCTGGTAAACTTTCTAATTTAATTTAGAATTTTTATAGAATGGCTGTGGAAATTAGTCAAATTACATTTTAAGTACTTATTACTAAAATCACCGTTTTCATTTAATGTATTAATATAAAGAGTTTCACTTCTGTATTTCCTAATATTGAAACTTCTTTCTGATACAAAAGCCTGTTGCTCATAGGGTAATGTTATTCTGATACATAAACCTAAGTTTTATGCATATTTAATTGTGCCTAAAAGCGTTCTATAGTACTTTTTTTTTTTAGTGGGAATATCATTAAATAAACTGATATTTCAAAGAATTGAGAAGAGACTGAAATTTGTTTAGTTCAAACTAAAGATTGCCAATCATTTCCTAAAGCCCCCTCACTAACATGAATAGTGATGTTTGTGTAAATAGTACAACCAACTCTATGATTCTACATTTGAAACTGTGTATTTGTTGTGATTCCTGGGTTTAGACATCTAAATCTGAACACATACACCTAACTTTGTTTTCTAGTGAAGTTTTAGCTGAGCATTTACATATTGAAATATATTATTATTAATTACCTTTATTCCTTATTTTCAGCTCTGATAGTATATTGATTGTGTATAGAAACTGATTATCAATTAGTGAGTTTTATGCAAATATAGTAAAGAAGAATTTCAGAATATGTGTTATGAAAAGTGGCTGAAATAAGTTTTGGGGAACAAGGAGATTGAATACATACACAGAGACTCAAAAATATGACTATCTTTTTATGGTCATGAAATTAATGTAATTCTAATGTATAAAATTAATTGGGGGAAGTTTTCATTTTTATATACTCTAAAATAGTTTAAATAATTTAGGAAAAAATCTTCTTCAGTTGGTCCTGATGTCTTTGTTTCAATAATTAGTCTTCAATTGCCTTTCCAGTCTTTTTGTGTTACTTGGATGTTAAAGTTTCTGCTTCTTTTGAGGTTAATTTTAGTGACTTATATTTTGCTTTTAAATTATTTATTTTCTTTACCTTTTAAAAGATTTGCCCTGATAATTCATGCAGTAGTTTCTTATAATCTTTGTAATATCTATGGTTATATTTAATCTCTCTTTAGAAATTTTATTTTATCACTTATATCTTTCATTTATCTTCTCAAATAAACACTTTCTGAATTATTTTATTATTGTAACATTACTTCAAAAGTAATATACAAGAGAGAAACTTCAAAAAACAGAAATATCTAGAATGTTACACTAATGATTTTATTACTAGAAATACTAGTAACAGGCTGCTTAAATTTATTTCCACTTTTTTATTCAGCAGTTAATCATTTTCCTTTCATCTTCTTTCCATGGAATTTTTTATTTTACATTTCTAGTCCTGAAGAGAAACTCTTTGAGATAACAAAAACTCATAAACTCAAAAGAACTGACCACAGTGTCTTGTCTTGTCACTTTAAACTTCTCCTTTGTTCTTGTTCCTCAGAGATACAGAATAGATTCTTATGTGTGTGCATGTATGTGTCTGTGTATGTTTCTTAACTCAGACATTATTTCTTGTATCTCAGAGTAACACTGCCATAGAAATTCAATAACCATCAGGTGAGTGATGACAAGCAGGAGAAAGTAAAATGCTTAATTTGGTGTCCACATATTTCATTCCATATAATTTCAGAAACTGTTTTCAATCATTATATTCAGAAATTCAGGTGAAAGTTATTTTAATAATTTTAGATTTGTCTTGGATAACAGGGTCTCAGTAAAAACTGGCAAATAATTTTAACTTTAGATATGTTTTTACTTTTGTCAGAATAACTAATACCTTACATTTGGGTCCTTGTAATCAATCTGATTCAATACAATGGTATAAGTAAATATAAATCACCATCAGATTTATTTAAAAAGTAGTTCAATACGTTAGAAACTAATACAATTCTCCAAGATGGGTCTTCTGGATATTTCATATATTGGCAAGATACTTGCATTGAATGAACAAATAAATTAAACATGTCCTCACTTGGCACAACCACCTAAAATAATTGTTTATGAACAAATTAAATCCCCAGAGGGAATTTTTCAGCTAGGATTTGCAGTGAAGAAATATTATTCAATATTTGAGAGTTACCTTTTTTTAGCAATAATCCTATTATGCTGTGGGTTACAGCACTATACCTAAAATGATGGAAAATGTTTGAATGTAAGTGAAAGGAGGTTAAAACAGTTATTAGAGTATTTTAAAGGCCTTGTATTTGTGAAACAGATAATACAGATATTGAAATATTTTTAACTTTGTTAGTTAAAGATTACATGTTAATATCTCAAGGATGTACACTATAGGAACAAAAATATATTATCTGTCTTTTAGATCAGTGAAAGGAAAAACAATGGAACAATAAAACATTCAATGAAAAGAAGAAAATAAATGAGGCGAAAACAAAGCAGAGGTATAAAAAATGTTGGCAGACCTGTATTCATGTATGTGCATAACAATAAAATATGTAAATGAAATAAATTACCTAGTGACAAGTAGATTTTGTCAGGTTAGATAAGAAAATGATCCTAATCCTGTCATATGCTATATGCTATTTATAGTAGATATACTACTAATAATTTTAAAAACATATACTAATAATATAGTGACAAAAAAGAATGAAGTAAAAGGGAGGACTTAATTTACAGCAGCTGAATATGTTGTTGAGAGACTGGCAACCTTTTTGTACAAAGAGTGATCTGGTATTGTAGGCTTTGTGGGTTGTGTAAGGTCTCTGTTACAACTTCTCAATTCTGCTGTTGTAGAATGAAAGCAGGCATGGACAATATTTAAAGGAATGAGTGGCTGGGTTCCAATAAAACTTTACATAAGGAAGCAAACTATGGATGAGATTAGAAGACCTGAACAACCCTTACTATTGAAACAGCTAAATCACCGAATGAAAAAGAGTGTTGAGCAATGAAAACAGTATGGAATTATGAAACACCAGCTCCCTAAATTAAGCGAAATCAGGAATCCTGGGGCAAATAAATGTTAACCCAGGCTTTGTCTCTGAGAATTTCTGAAAAAATACTATTGTCCTAACACCCTCCCTGGATTACTGATCTATTTTTGTTCTATTTCATTTCCTATCTTTGAGACTAAATTTTCCATGGTCATCCTTATATACAACCTATCCTCATATTCTCTTCTTAAAATATTTCAAGTATGTTTTTTTTCTTCTCATTATGATTGATCTCCCCTTGTCAAAGGCAAAAATCACCTTCATATTGAAAAACATAAAGGCCATTTCTCTGTTCTTGTCTGCCTCCTCATCTCTGCAATATTTGGCCTGGGTGTTCCTGCCATCCTTACTGAAACACACTCTTCCCTGCCCATTGGGACATCCCAGGCTCCAACTTGACTGGAACATCATTACTCTCCTCATGACTCCCCCTTTCCTCTGGAACCTCTGAATGTGGTTGTATGAGACCTATCTATAATGTTCTCTATCTATGTTCTCTATCTATAAATTATCTTTAAGGTATCCCATCTAGTCTCATGGATTTAAAAGGCCATATACCATCCTACATATGCAAATCTTTGCCCAAATGGTTTCCTCAGCCTTGACTTTATTTCCTATATCTAGACAATGAATATACAACTTGACAATCACATAAAGTTTACATGCCAAAATCAGGAAAGTGTATTCCTGTGCACTGCCGTACACACACACACACACACACACACACACACACACACACACACACATCTCCCTTGCTGTCCCCTCAGTCTTTCTCACAATAACCTCTACCCCATAACCAACTGGTAGTCAAGCAAAAACATGAGATACTTTTGATTTCCCTATTTCTTCCCACACATACCTTAATCATTTAGGTCTGTTATCATATGCTTGGGGTACATATTAGGGTATAATAAATGTTTGCAGTATTATGTATAATAAAGCTGAGACTTGAACAATGCAAATAAAAAAAACTCAATTTAATAGATACATCTAAACAATGCTGTAATCTATAACAGAGTACAGACATTATTCACTTAACTACATATTTGCTATCCCATATCCTCCTTCCCTCAAAAAAGGACACGATTAATTACAAAAAAAAAAGAATTTTTGTAGGAGCCTACAGACATGTTGATTAATAAGACAGATTATGACACAGAATATGTCTAATTACATGGATTCTCTCATAAAGAAAATATCATTGAGGCGGCATTCAGCTAAATATAGGAGGAATATTTAGCCATCCTTAAGAATAGACACACATATTAGTAGACAGAAAGTTGAATTCAGAAAACCCAGGCTAGCTACAGGCATTTTTCCTAATTTTTATCCCTAATTATATTTATGAATGACAAAAATCTTTTAAAAATAATAAAAATAAGTGCATTTCTACATATTGGCTGGCTTTAGAAATTAATAAAAACCCATGTTAAATACATTACCAATCAACAGTTTGTCTAATGCTGAAAATATTTTCAAAATATAAGGCAACACCTTATGAGATAAAAAAAATTTGATAACAAAAAAGCAATCTTCACCCTATATGCATTAAAGATAAAGTATTTTTAGTAGTTTGAATATAAACAACTTACAGAGAACTTGTATCTGTTTAGTATTGGATTTTATACTTTATTTTAATAATCAAGCAAAGAGGGTGACCCATTCTGTGGATATCAGTCAGCCTCCTTCCCCAGCCACTCCTGTTATTGTCCAATGGTCTCATGAAAAAACAGTCGTGGTGGTAGGTTATGCATGGGCTCAGCAACATAGACTTCCATTCATCAAGGCTGAGCTGATACAGCCCCTGCTGAATGCCCAATCAGGCAGCAGCAGAGACCAACACTGAGTACCCATTATGACACCATTCCCCAGGGTAGTGAGCCAGCTACCAGATTTGCAGGTTGATAACACTGGATCATTTCCATCATGGATTAGACATGTACTCTGGGTACAGATTTGCCTTCCCTACATGTAATGCTTCTGCCAAGGCTGCCATTCATTTGCATACAGAATGCATTGTCCACTGTCATAGAGTTCCACAAAACATCACTTCAGATCAAAGAACTCACTTCACAGCAAAAGAAATGTGGCAATGGGCCCATGCTAGTGGGATTCACGGGTCTTACCATGTTGCTCATCTTCCTGAAGCAGAAAGATTGCTGGAATGGTGGAATGGCCTTTTGAAATCTCAGGGCTAACATTCCTAGCCATCTGTGGAAATGTAAACTTAAGGGCCTATATCTAGGGATCACTGGTCCATTTTATATAATTCATGCCTGAGTTTCCAGCCTGTTGGCTTGCCCCACAAATTTTAGCCTGATAGCCCCCAAAATCACATCACATGAACCATGTGCGTGTGTGTGTGTGGGGGGGTGTTCTTATATACCTCCAAGGTCCTTGTATCCTAGTACTGCCCTGACTTGAAGCACATATAACACTTTCCCTTGCTCCCTTATCTAAATACACTTAACCATTCTTGCAACTTGAAAATACGCCAGGCCTGTTTTTGCCTCGAGAATTTGCACTTGCTGTTTCCTCTGCTAGTAATGTTTTTCCTACATACATCTATAAAGCACACATCCTCACTTCCATTAGATCTTCCTTCAGGTCTTACTCAAAGTTTGTCTTCTCATGAAGTTTTCTTTAACACACTCCCAAACTCTATTTTCTTTCCTTGCTTTATCTTTTTTCTTAGCACTTACTTCTATTTAATTACCATAAAATTTCCTAATTTGTCTCATTTATTATGTGTCTCCCTCATTAGAATACAATCAGGGATCTTTATCTCTTTTGTTATTTTCTGTCTCTCCCAGAGCCTTGAAAGGTACCTAATACATAGGAATAGATCAAAAATCTTAATTATACATTTTTACAGTTCCCTGAATTGTGTATATGGAGAACACAAATGGTTGGATTCATCCTGAGCTGGTGATTCACAGGCAAACGTGACAAAAGGAAAGGAAATTAAGGGGGATGAGGTTAGTTGTAAGGAATTATTAAACTGAGAAATCACAGAATCTGTAATAAATAAGGAGGAAAATGTATATAGGTAGAGGCTGATGTAGAATTGAGTTTCTATGAAATCTTTTAATTTTATGTATGAGGAAACCCCAGATCACAGTTATATTACCTTGCTAAGGTTTAAACACATAACTAGGGGTATGGTGAAAAATTGACTTTTGTATCTTGACTCCTAAAATGTAGAAACTCTTATTTTCCCATGGTCTTTAACCTAAAAGAGGGAGGGAGAGGGGGAGGGAGAGAAAAAGAGGGAGAGGAAGAGAGAAAAAGAGAGAGAGAAAACATGATAAAGAAAGTCATGTGGAATTTTATTCCCTAACACTTAAGAAGAAAACCAAATTCTGTTGCTATCATGTGGGCTTAAAATAGCAATAGATGTTTTTATATTAACTTTAAATCAGCATCAGTGCTTGAGGGCTAATGTCCATATGCTTTTATTTATTTTAGTTTACAAGACTAAGAATATGGCATTAACATTACAAAAAACCAAACAAACTAGAATTTTTCTTTCATTTTGCCTACTTATGCAGATGCAATATGATGTGTGTATGCTTCACCCTTACTGAGCTCTATGTATTCTACATGCAATGAAATTTTCTAAGGAAGAAAGTGAAATTTCAGTGTTTTGGAAACAGAAGAGTAAAATTTTACCTTTGTCCCTTATTTTTTTTTTAAATAACGTCTTTATTGTAGTATAACTGCTTTACAATGTTGTGTTAGTTTCTGCTGTATAACAAACTGAATCAGCTATATGTATATATATATCCCTATATCCACTCCCTCTTGCATCTCCCTCCCACCCTCCCTATCCCTTCCCTCTAGGTGGTCACAAAGCACCAAGGTGATCTTCCTGTGCTATGCAGCTGCTTCCCACTAGCTATCTATTTTACATTTGGTAGTGTATATATGTCAATGCTACTTTCTCACTTCATCCCAGCTTACCCTTCCCCCTCCCTGTGTCCTCAAGTCCATTCTCTACGTCTGCATCTTTATTCCTGTCCTGCTCCTAGGTTCATCAGAACCATTTTTTTTTTTTTAGATTCCATATATATGTGTTAGCATACGGTATTTGTTTTTCTCTTTCTGACTTACTTCACTCTGTATGACAGACTGTAGGTCCATCCACCTCACTACAAAACCTCAATTTCATTTCTTTTTATGGCTGAGTAATATTCCATTGTATATATGTGCCACATCTTCTTTATCCATTTATCTGTCGATGGATACTTAGGTTGCTTCCATGTCCTGGCTATTGTAAATAGTGCTGCAATGAACATTGTGGTACATGTCTCTTTTTGAATTATGGTTTTCTCAGGGTATATGCCCAGTAGTGGGATTGCTGGGTCATATGGTAGTTCTATTTTTCGTTTTTTTAAGGAACCTCCATAATGTTTTCCATTTTTTAAAACGTGCATTCCAGTAGTATCTTACCTGTTCTGAAACAGAGTCCTCTGTGTATGTGTATGTGTGTGTGTGTGTTACAGGGGGGAGGGGTCATTTATCATATCCTGGGTTTCTGTCTTACTTCATTAGAAGCCCATATTTTTCTTGAAAAATAAACAAAGGACATTTTATATATCTTCTGCTTTAAACCAGTTCATATACTCTAAAATGTAGTGTGAGAAAATCATGGTTTGACACATAACTTCTTTTAAAATTGAGACTTGTCTCAATACTAATGTCGGTTTATTGGTATAATACTGGCCCTTTTATTTTCTCTTATACTGTATAGTAACATGAAATATTGTTTATTCAAGTGTCAGTTCAGTGTCCTAAACTTCCTTAATAAATCTTATGATCACCAGCACCTAAGCAACTTGTGGTAGTAACCCAATCTCCGAAGCACAAATGGTTCCATTGTGTACAGAAAGAGTTAAGATGTCTTCTCAACTGAGTTACTTTCTCCCAGAGAGTGACTTATGGGGTCTATTAACTTCAACGAGATTACAAATGAACACAAGGAATTGACCTGCCTTGTTTGAAATATACCCTAATCTGTTCCATTCAAGTGGGAAGCATGAAATAGATTTGTACCTAATTTATAGGTCCCAAATTATCTGCATTTAATCAATAGTTATTGAGCACCTCCTGTGTGAAATACATGATATAGTCACATTGGAGAATACTACTATGTAAAGCACACTGTCACACTCCTGGATGATTTACACAGTTGGGCTTTTTCAATAATGTCTGAGAGTTTATATATGAGAAAGGTGTAAGAAAACATTAATTCCAAAAGGAAGAGAAGGGAAGAAAGAAATAGACCAGGCTAAAAGCACTGAACTAAGTATCTTGGTGAACATAAGTATACATAATACATTTAAACATTCTGAAAATGTCATGGCATGTTGATAATTATGCAATGTTTATAATTATTCAGCATTGTTTAAGTTTAAACATACTAAGGTAAAGTACTGAACTATATGCATTGTCCTAACACATAAAGAATTATAGGTAATTTCTTGAATTTTAGTGAAATTTTGTTTTCTCTCAAATTATAGGAATAATGAATAAACATGAAGTGAATTTATAACTATGAGTTCTAGAATCTCAAAGTCCAAGATCAAGGTGCCAGAAGGGATGGTTTCTAGTGTGGCCTCTCCAACTTGCAAATGACAGCCTTCTCACTTTGTCCTCACATGGCCTTTCCTCTGTTCCAGAATGGGGAGAGAAAGAGATCTCCGGTGTCTCTTCCTCTTCTTATAAGGACACCAGTTCTATCAGATTAGGGTCCTACCCTTATGACCTCATTAACTTTAATTACCTCCTTAAAGGCCTTATCTCCAAATTCAGTCACATTGGGGGTTAAAGCTTTGACATATAAGTCTGAAGGAGACACAATTCAGTCTATGACAGTAGTGAAAGAAAAAATTTTAAAAGGTATATGACCCTTGTATGATACCCTTTTAAGGAAAAATAAACGTGGTAGGGATGATGATGCCGAGACTCTTACACATTATGCCCATGAGATGAAGGCACTAGGAAAGCACAATTTAGTTGCTGTACAAAGAAGCTATTTACAATGCCGATAGGGTGAGCTGTGTGAAAGGGAAAATAAATAAGTAATCAGTCATTGTGAAGAATATTAGTAATTTAAATCAAAGCATGGCTATTTATTTGTATTGGTATTAGCATTATTTGTTAATTTACTTTATACATTTTCTACCTTGAAAATATTTTATTTGCTTTTTACATGTAGAATCAGAAATGACCCATGCATATACATACTGTTGCTTTATGAAAATTCTATTTCTGATACAAAAAATTTCAGAGGAAATTTCAGCTTGGAAATGTAATACTTTAAGATTTTTCCTATTTAACATCTATTATTTCATAACAGAGTTTATGTTCCGATTTTGCCACTTAATGAATAAATCTTAATATATTTACCAGCTAAGCACATCTAAGTTATACTAATACCCCTTTAAGTGTGACTGAAATAGTATGACTGGCAGTAAAGGAAGGGGGAGAGAGAGAATTGTCTAAATTTCTTTAGATGAGAGGAAATGAAGAGTTTGAAAAGGTGACTGTAATAAGATTCCCAGCCTGGTTGAAAATAATCAAACAGACATGCTCTTCATGTTTCCCAATTTTGGTAAATTTCTCTTCATTATTTTACTTTTATTAATTGCTCAAATCCAAGCTAGAAGTGAAATATCCCATTTTCTTTTCTGGTTAACTCCCTCAATTTCTTGTGCTTGCTGCATTTTCTTGAGGACTACAGCCTCTTTTCAATATCAGGTCATGTATTACCATTGTTGATTTCTATGAAAATGCAGGTAGAATTTATCCTTCTGTTGTGAGTCATGATACAAGTAATTCAACTTGAACACGTACAGCTCCTCACCCGAAGCTTATGTTAATTCTTTAGCTGCTCTATGTTCATTTTCTGCTTCTGCAACTCAACCACTATTACCTGTTACTTAAGCGTTTGATGCCAGGGAGGTAGTCATATCTCTAAAGTATGTGCTCGTTGCAAAAAGTAAGTTCAGTTAAAAATATTGAGAACTTAGCATGAACACCAGATACAAAATAAGAAGTTTTCAAAGCAACTAATTTTTTTTTTTTAAGTATACATTTCCAGAGGACTGGCTTCTCTAGGGATGACTAGCATAATCAAAGTGAGTTAATCTATACAGACCGAGTAAAATAACTGAGTATTTGATTAAACTAAATGTCTACTGTTGTACTTCAGCAATAGAAAGGGACTTTACAATGCTTAACATTAAGTCTAGGTTAAGGGAAGCAAAGTGAATTTGTGAGATTCACATACTACATTAGTACCATCATTCCCACTCTTCATTTATTTGCTCAAGTGCAAACTCTTCATTTAAGAAATCCCTGTCAGGAATTCTGTGACCAAACAATGTCATATAGTTAAAGAAATTATTGTTTGGCTAATAGTTCCAAATGCATAGATTCCAATATCTTTGAAGAATAGGTAGCAGTTAGTGAAGTTCTGTCTGAATGTTCATCTCATCTTTAAAACTGAGCTTTTACCAGGGTGGTACATCTCCAAATAAACTATTTTATCTCTGTATCTCTGAAAAGAATATTTCTTTTTTTCAATTTTTAATATACTTTGATATGTGAGACATAGTCTTTCATAATTTCAGATTCTCTGTTCATTCTAGGCATTTAATATCTGCATGTTATCATCCTAGTTTCCCTGAAGTCAAGCTAAATATATCAGGCCATGTTGAAATGTATAAAAGTGGTTAATTTGAAAAACTATTTAATTTAGAAATTTAAGAATCAATAATATCACTAATATTGAATGACAATTATCTTAGACTTTATATCAGAAAACAACATTAATACAAGTTGGTTGTTGAAACTGTAGGAACTATGAAATGTTTATTTTAAATGTACAGAAAAAATTCATAAGCAAAACCCCCCAAACTATTAACATTTTTAAAAGACTTTCACTTTAATTCTTTAAAAACTTTTATTTTTATTAGGACATTTAAGATCACCACCAATTTTTTTTATATCACTTTATCAGTAGTAATGATCTCCAGTCAGTAACATGCTATTTCATAGCCATTTTAAATCAATATCCAGCATATAATTTATTGAAAAAACATTAAATTGATGTAAAAATGAAGTAAAAGATTACTGCTTTTATCAATATTATATAATATTTGTTTCTAGGCTTTGGGTTTGAGAAGATTATTAAATCCTTTCTCTTCTATTTGGAAATTACATATTGAGAAATAAATCCATAGAAAGCAATCAGAAATGTGCACAAGAATGGTTTATCAGTATATAATAATAGCTCAATATAGATGGACTGTCAAAGAATTTACGTAGTCGGGCTGTATAATGATCAAGAAATGATAATTATATCATACTAAGAGAATCAAGTCTCAGTTTATACTTTATTCACTTTGAGCCATATAATACAATGTGACTAGCAGATTATCAATTATAATAAAAGAATAAAGCTTTACTTTGAATATGGTATCAAATATAGTTTGATAAAGACAATAGCTCACCAATTTAACTTTTTTTTTAAACAGATGATACATAAGAATGGGGTAGTTATTAGTACATGGAGAATGTGATTTGAGCCATGTGGGTTTCTCATAGTCACAGTGCATTTCTGCTTCAACTAGGTTGGCTTTTTATCACACAATGCTCAGTCTCTTGGTATATTGAAAAGAATGGCAAGTCACTCTACAAAAGAAAATGCAGGGCATAAAGTCTATTACACTAATGCATATACGCATTAGTAACATTTCAGAGGAAAACTATTAGTCAGGTCTGTATTATTTATATTAATGTTTCTTATTTTTGAGGAATTTTTTTTTTCCAGACGTGCAGGCTCAGCGGCCATGGCTCACGGGCCCAGCCGCTCCGCGGCACGTGGGATCTTCCTGGACCAGGGCTCAAACCCATGTCCCCTGCATTGGCAGGCAGACTCTCAACCACTGCGCCACCAGGGAAGCCCTTGAGGAATCTTTTGACATTTAATACCAACTGGAATGTGTGTGGTTCTTTTTTTAACTAAGTTATTTTATAATCCTTTTGTGCTCAGGAAATTGGTTTTATAGAGAGAAATCAAACAAAGTTAGCTTCTTATATACATCTGCTGAGTTTTACTTTATAGGTTTTTGCAGAAATAGTTAATATTTTCTTTATCTTCATTATTAAGTTTGTTTATTCTAGGGTTTATTTGGTTTGGTTTTTCCACAAAAGAAAAATATGAACTTTTTTCCATGATAATAGTTAAGATTTTCAATTTGCATTCACTGGGTTTCATTTTTCGCAGATAATTCCTCTTCCATTATACATTAATTGTTGTTCTGCTTTTCTTTCTTGAAAAATATGCAGTACAAGTACTCAAGTAACTCATTTTTATCCCCTATCTACATTATATTTTGCCTATCTCATCTTCATGTTTTATCTGTTTTTTTGGGGAGGACTTTATTTTCTTGCTCAATTTTCTTCAGCCTCAATAGTGTACTTTATTCACACGATGTATTTTATTTACATATTGCATTTTTACTGTCTACCTTATTTATCCTCCTTTTAAAATTTCATTCCCTGTTTTGCTCAGAAACACTTATTCTTGTACCATTCGAATTATAACTTTCTAGGAGCTCCAGCTGTGCAATCGGTTAGCACGAGGTGCTTACACAGATTATAATTTTCTAACATTACTTAAAAAATCTGAATGTTTTCCCCCACCATTTGCTACTAATATGCTTTGAAACTTTATCATTTCTGACTCATCCTGTGTTTTCTAGGAATGCAGCTTCTTGCCAGAAGACCACCTCCAAACTCTCCATTCTGCAGCTCACCATAGACAGCAGCGTCCCAGCCCTGCTGCACTTCTCTCTCCATGGAACCTACATGGACAGCTCCCTGGGGTTGGAGTCTTCAGTTTCTAAACTAATTATATATTTTTCCTGTTTATTTCCCAACGTTATGGATATATTCTCACAAATATGCTAAAAATATCTGCATTTATGTAGACTTAAAATATTTTTGTCTGTTTAAAAATATATTTACTTTATCTTAATTTGTAGCTTGATTCAATAAATTTATAGGGTGAAATAGGGTTTTTCTCCATATTTGAAAAAAACAAAATGGAAGGAAAAAGAATCCTACCCAGACACATAATTACATATTTTTAAAAGTATCACATGTACAAAGAAAGTAACACAAAAGCTTTTACAGTGGAAAAATGTTTTAAATAACATGAAAGAGAATGAGAATCACAAAGGTCATGAGAACAGTCAACTAAAAAAACTATGAACAATGAAGCATTCTTATAACCAGATATCAAGAGAATTGTGTACTGAGTGCTGAGGTTAGAGGCAGAATTTACATCCCAGTCATAAAAGTTTATGAGTACACTCCATCTTTGTATATAATTTTTTTTGTATATAATTTTAAGGCAAGATTGAAGTTAATTTCCAAATATAGTCCACATATTACACAGTTGACTCTATATGAAGCTTTGTATAGAGTTAAGAACTAAGAATAGTTCATAAATCCTCTCCTAAACTCTTGGCATTATATATTTTCTCTCTTTAATTCACTGCTCCAATTTAGCATCCCTAGTACCTCCTCTAGCCAAGACCTCTGAACCTTGACTTGGATAACTATAGTCATCATACCAAAAAAATTATTTTAAGCCTGAGTGCTTTCATTGCCTCTGCCCCATTTATCAGTCCTTCTCAAGCTAGTCTCATTTCCTCTAACGTATTTCAAATCACCAGAACATGAGCATTTGATTCAGAAAACAAAACCAGTAGCAACCAAAAAACTTGCACAAAATCTAAGCACAACAACGAAATTACAGGCACAGTTACTAAAATATATTGTATGAATTTAGCCCAAATTTCAAAAACTATTTCAGTAATTTGTTTTGGCATCCTTGGCTTTTTGTTCTTTGCCATTTGTCTTCTTTTATGCCTAGAGTAGATAATCCATAGACTAAAAATTTAACAAAACCATTTCTGTCAAACAGTCAGTCACTCTAATGACTTGCTTTTGACTGAATTTTTGGAAAAGACTTTTCTCTAATTACAGTGGTTTACTTACTTTCATAATCTTTTCTTGTGTGCAAAGTACAGACAAGAGTACACTGTTGAATACACTTTTTAATGAGCATTCATCAATTTTGCAAATAAGAATTTGAGGCATTTCCCTCCCTGTAAAGTTTGATGATAGAGCAACCTCCCTAAAAGCATACCTTTTAAAATAATTTGTAATATTTTATGAACAGAAACTATGACACTTTCCAGGAATATTAATCTGAAATCTTGCAGTTCAGTCACATCTTAGTCACCATCCCTTCTCTTCCTTCCCGATTATTTCCTTTCTTTCTCTTCAACACCTTCACTTTATTCAGAAACTAATCAAATGCAGCTTTTCATCACAAACTTGGGAAACTCAATTTTGAACTGTTTATCTAACAGCATTCAAGTTCCTAAGCCTTCAGTCTGTAACTTATAATTGTCTGCCTATTAAGAAAGCATTAACTAATATCAAATTCAAAGTCATATACATCATACCTGATTGTCACTCCATCAGGTTAGACATTTGTATATATAAGCTTCATTTTTGTTGACAGGACTAAAGTGGAATTTAACTTGTAGCTGTAGCATCAGTACATTTAAATGTAAATTTACTTTTTCAATGATAAATTTTCAGAATTTAGCCTGAGAATGTGAATCTAATCAAGGTATCTGAGCACATAATTTCCTGTGTAAAACATCATACGACTAATTTAGCAAGTATGCAAAGCTATCAGGTTGTAAACTTCCCTAATCCTATGTCTACTGGGTAAAAAGTTTATGTGAAGTAAACTTTGAATAAAAAAAAAAAATCACAGAAACAAATGGATATACGATGCAAATGTTCTGGAGGAAAAATAATTTGATCAATTATTCATATTTATAATATAAACCCCCAAATTATATGAGGCCACCATCAAAAGTCTGTAGCAATTTAAAGAAAAAATGCCTGCATTTATAAATAACATTTTCCAAAAATATTATTAATTTTGGTGGTTGGAAACATCCAAACAAAATAAGCTTAGATTCCAGTAATGACTATATATTTAATACAACCTCTGATTATTTGTCATTTAAATCTCAGCATACAAATTATTCAAAATTACAAACTACAAGAGAAAATATGACAGTAGTCAATATGTTTCCATACCACTTCCAGAAGATTAGTGTATACAAATTTAGAAATAAAATATTGAACACATCACGTATAGTTTTGTCTTTTGAACATAGGTAATAAATTACTTGGAAAGAATAAACATATAATTTATTAATTCCAGTTTTACACTGAAATTACACACTGTATTTCTATTTTAGTTTAAATATAGACTTGAGCTTTGTCTGTTTAGAATAAAAATAACGAGCAATTTATTCAGTTAAATAAAAATAAACAAACTAAAGAAACTACAAATCTCATTATTTGAAGTCATAATGATCCTTCTAAAATGTTGACTAAGCATTTCTTTAACTTTTGAACAGGCGACTTTTATGACAAAATAATTCACACCTTTTCATTAAAATATATTTGACAATTACAATATATTTTCCAGTTTTTTATAGTTCTATCTAGTATAGAATAGAAGAAAATTATCTCTAATAGTGTTCATTCATTTTCCATAGTTTTTTATAATTAAAATTTAAATTTAGCACACAAATTATGACAGAAAAGCTCCAAAAAATGATAAAAATCGTATTACCTCTTATCAAGCTCCAGAAAATGATAAAAACCATAAGTACCTCACATTCTTCCACAGATTTCACGCAAGAATTTGTCAGTGATCCTGGTCAACTTATAAACACAACAATCAGTCAATTTTGAATGACCTTAGAAGGAAGATGTGATTAACAGATGTATTTTTTTTTATTGGCTGATTTGTGTTTTACTTTCAATGAAATCAACTAGCTTGTGTGTTAAGTCAAATTTTGCTTGAGGCAACCTATCACTCAGCGTTATAAGGAAACTATTATCCTCCTGGTTTGTTTTTTTAAATGTTTGTTAGCTAGTAAGACTAAGATGCCCCTGGTGTAATATTCTTGATTGTTTCAAGAGAGGCCACACCAGAAACCAATCCTTGATCTTGGAATTCAAGCTTCCAGAACTGTGAGAAAATATATTTCTGTTACATGCTGCAGAGTGTACACACACACTTGAAACCAGTAGGAGTATGATGAATTCCAAAAGAAGCAGTGATGGTTGATTTCATAGCATGTACTCCTTCTATATTTAAAACATACTTGTATTCTTTTTCTAAGCTATACTGTATGCTGAGTCCCAAGCACAATTTTTATTTTTAACCATATCATAATTGGCACTAAACTACTTAACCTGCTTCTGAGGTATGAGTTGCAATAGAATTCCTCCCCAATACTCATCATCTTCTGTCACATTCCTTTCAAAATAACTACGGTCTTTTGAACTAGATGCTGATGCATCCATGTCTTCTGATTTTCATGAGGTTAGTGATCTCACTATGGCATTCAATGATAAGTACGGGTAATACAGGTAAATACTGACAAATATATTGTTGAAAGTTACATGTTTACCAACAACTTTGTTGTGCAATGGAAATTCAGTTCTTTGTTTTGGAATAAATATACATTTCTCTTTATCAGCTCACTAACAACAAATGGCTGATTGCAAAATAAAAGATTGAGCAAACAGGAAAACAAACAAGAAAGTAAAGACACACACCTAAACTGCACAACTGACTGTCACACCAAACGGACAGAAAAGAAAGGAGTACCTCTGTCAAGCTTTCCATAGACCAGAAGGAGTTTGCGGTTCCTAGCTTCCGTTGAGTGTCCTTTGTGTTGCCAGTGAGATCTATGAATGTGGGCTGAGGGAGATGGCGGTTATGATGCATCTGAAACGAGTCAGAGAGATTCTGGTCATTCCAGCTGGTCTTCCTGTATTAATCACCTGTTAAAGTGAGAACTCCCTGCTCACTATACCTACATTTCATACACTATTAGGAAGACCATAACAGAAACTGGAAGCAAAAATGAAGGTTTATGGAACAGCATTTATTTTAAGGCAGTTCTTAATAGTAATAATAATAATAGTAGTAGTAAAAGTAATAGTTCATTAAAAATGAAAAGTTTGTTAAATGCTGGGACTTGAGACAACAGGACTAGATTGGCACTTCCCTGGACAACTGGAGAAATATGGACATCTTAATAAATAACACTGTATTTTTGCCTGTTGCAAATGGATTCTTTGCATTGAAGTCGAACAACTTTAATATGATATTTCTTTGTGTATGTCATTATAAATTGAATTTCTCTGAAAAGCACTTTGCCTTTCAAATGTTTCTAAAACTTGTTTTAAATTAAAAAAAATTCTTGTAGCACATATGTAAATATTTGTTCTCTTTCATTTAAGTTTTTCTTCTTTGGGAAATACAGTTGTAGGGATGTTGGATCAACTTTTCAGGTACATACATTTGTTTCTCTATATTTCTTTTCATTTTGTTCTTTATTACTCTTCCATTTTGCTGTTATTTTAAAATATTTCTCTTACTGTGTTTTCATCAGCACCTTTTTGTCCTTATATCCCTTCAAAATTTTCCTTTATTTTTGTAATAGTTTAATTATTCCTTCCACATCCTACCTGCACTCTGCTCAGGCATGTGTCATCCATCTTCCTTTCTCTTAAATCATGAATCTCTCCATTAAGATTTTAAATATGAAAAATAGATAGCAATTGTTTTTATTGGCTCAGTAGAATATTTAGGGAGGGAGGAAGCTAGTTATTTAGCATTTGCATTTTCTGTTAATTCTCCATTTTTTCTCTATTTTTGTATGCATTTTTTCTTGTTTCTATTTAATTTCTCTTCTTAGAGGAAGATGGGCATTTTTGTTTTCAGGAAAAGTGATATAGAGTAAGTTTATTCTGTAGTGAACACACAGAATAGTGTTCAAATTATGTAACTGTTCTCCAAAACTCACTTTTTTCCAAGTAAATTTTCTTAACTGTTATATCTCACTACCAAATAAAGAAGCTGTGAGTTTTTCACAATAAAAATTTCTTTTGTGCCTCATAGCCACTGAGAAATGCTAATTCATGCAAATGTGGCTTGATAACTGTGTGATTCCACCTAGATCTAGTGAAGCACCTGCTGTTGGCCTTGACATTCCATTCTTGCTGTTACAAATAAGGGATTTAGATTTTGCATCTATATGTATACTATACAGCTTTGATATGTACTTTAACTTGCTCTTTTTCTGATCTGAAGTTGTGGAATTTTTCTTTAAGCTTCATACTTTTGACACGTTTTGTTTGGTTTTCACTGCTTTCTGAAACTTAAAAAAAAATCTATTTTGTGTTCACAGTTTTTGTTTTCTTCTAGTTTTCTGAAATAGAATCTGTGCTTTTATTTCTCATTATCACAATTTTTTAGTTTATATTCATAAACAGAAGAGACAATGCTGACATTACTTCACAAACTTCTAACTCATGTACCCTTTTTATTGTTTGTGCATATACTTACTTACCAAAGTTTTTATTCTGTTACATAATTTTTCAAAATATATGTAAAATATGACATTGACATTATGATTTATGTGAATTTATGATTAAATTGCTATTTACATACAAAATTTACAAAAGAATCTTGAAACTAACACATGAAACATTTCTCCATAGAAAATAGCAAAGCAATAAACATTTAAATTTACATTTGGCTATTCCTATCTTTTTATTCTTTTTTTTTTTTTTTTTTTTTTTTTTTTTTTTTTTTTTTTTGCGGTATGCGGGCCTCTCACTGTTGTGGCCTCCCCCGTTGCGGAGCACAGGCTCCGGACGTGCAGGCTCAGCGGCCATGGCTCACGGGCCCAGCCGCTCCGCGGCATATGGGATCCTCCCAGACCGGGGCACGAACCCGTATCCCCTGCATCGGCAGGCGGACTCTCAACCACTTGCGCCACCAGGGAGGCCCCCTTTTTATTCTTTAATGGCACTTAATTGTTTCTTAAAATGTCCCTTAGTCTTACTTAATTTCATCACTAATATTCAGTAGTTTTTAAATTCAACAAAATTTGTGTGCATATCTTTTTATTTATTATAATTGGCATAAGAAAAAAAACAAGATCTAAAGTAAAGAGACAGTTCTTGCCATAAAATATTTCTCTCTATATATAGGAAGAAAGAGATATCACAACTTCATCGGAGTCATAGGAATAAAAACCTCATCATTTTGTAATAAATTTTAATATACATGTTTACCTTTCCAAAATACTACTTGTGAATAAAAATGAATTCAACTATGTGCATGTATCCTTATTCTTCCTCAAATACATCTTATCTATCTTAAAGATAAACTGGACCAATCTATAACATTATGACTATTCTTTTTTATGAACATTTATATTTATCAGGAAACTTAGCTGATGTTATAGTAAAATTTAGTAGTGCTGAAAAATGTGTGAGTTAAGAAAGTCACTTGCATTGTGAATCTAATTTTATTATAAAAATGTTATAACTTGACAAGTATGAGGAGAAACTGGAAACCTCATACAGAGCTGGTAGAATGTGAAGTGGTGCAGTTGCCTTTGCAAATAGTCTGGGATGTTCCTCAACTTCTTAAACATAGAATCACCAGCAGTTCTACTCTAAGATATATAGACAAGATAAATGAAAATATACATCTATGCAAAAACTTGTATACAAAATTCATTGCCACATTATTTACGATAGCCAAAAAGTTGACACAATCCAGTGGTTAACCAACTGATGAACTGATTTCAAAGTGGTATATTCATGCATTAGAATATTATTCACCAATAAAAAGAAATGAAGTCCTGATACATGTTATAGCATAAATGAATCTTGAACCCATTATGCTAATAGAAACAAGCCAGTCACAAAAGAACATCTACTATATGATTCTATATGAAATATCCAGAACAGGTAAATCAATAGAGACAGAAAATAAATTATAGGTTCCCTAGCGCCCATAGAGGTGAGGCTAGGGGGGATTAGTTGGGGATGGAATGTGAGAATGCTAGTGGTTATGCACCTTCTTTTTTGGCAGGGAGGGGAGGTTTTAAACTTAAATTTTGATGGCGTTTTCACAAATCTGGTAATTTTCCAAAAGAAAAACCATTCAATTGCAGACTTTAATTGGGTGAGTTGCATAATACGTGAATTATATATCAAAAAGATTCTAAAAATATGAGTATTTTCTCTGAGAACCATTTAATTTCAAAATCATTATATTTTAAACCTTTACTGATTAGGTAGTATATGAAACTCAACAGTGAATAAAAGCTACTTTGAATATATGGAAGATACTAAAGCATAAGACATTTAATCCAATTCCCAGTTAAACTGATATAGATTAAAATAAAAATTCTGGCACATTCTGCAGCAATCTTTAATAGATGAGCTCTCTAATGCTGAATTTATACTAACATTGTAGAAACATTAATCACGAGTTTTATTATAAAATGCTACCCAACTATTGTACATCTAGAATTAGATATTGAATGATACAAAACTGATATTTAAATTAATTTTAAAAAATACAACCAGTCCTCGAAAAGATTAGAACCATCATTTCCGACAGCTATTCACTGACAAAACTCCAAATAGGTTTGATTTTTATTTGGCTATTAACTCATGCATAGTTAGCTAACCACACACACAAAAAGTCAACAATGCAATTTGAAAAGTCTCACCATTGATAATTGAGACATGTCTCATATTGATTCAGGAAGTACTTTGGCTTATAATTTAACATTTTCAGCTTGATGTAATAAAATAAGCATCCGATAAACTGTTCACCTACACAGAGAGCCATGCTACTTCAATTACACTCAAGTTGATTGAGGCCAATTTAATGGTAATTAGTAATTTACAAGGTTAAGAGGCTCACACTTCTCTAACTCCATGCTGATTAAATGGTCACAGCTCACATATGGATAAGAATATCAAGTGAAGTAAACATAGGAAAACCATGTTTAAAAGGGGTTAGTATTTTATGTATCTAAGTAAATAATCCCCAAATTAAAATCAGCTATTTTTCATCATATTCAAGGATTTGTTTTTGCTATTGACACATTTTACATTTATAACTGTTTCTAAACACAAATATAGAACATCTGTGATTTATTTCCATATCTTTAGTTCATTTTCGGTCCTTACATAACTCTGCTCTTAGGTTTGGTACCAGGTTTCTCTTTTAAGAGCAGTGAAGTCATGTGACTTTTTCTTGTGTAGATGTTTTCTTAATTATAAAAATCTTTATTATTGACTTCATCACTAAATTACCCAAAGGCCAAAATGTATTTATAGGTAAACACTTTTCAAAGTATTGCACATAACTCAGATATCTTAAAAATGAATGAGTATTACAAAATAAAACAAGAAGTAACTGAACTAGAAATAGAATTTAGCTTTCTTTATTCCCTTTTATATTATAGTAAATATTAAATGTGTAGTATATTTTTGTAAAACAAAATACAGTCTCTCTTTTCTTCTCTCATATGTAGAGCAAACATATATACCATACTCACATACACATACATCACACCTTTCATAATATTAGAAATCATTCAGTATAATTCATTAAAATTATATGTATCATCCAGCATTTGTTTTAATGACAAAATGCATACTTACTTTAATTTCCCTGACAAAATATTTTGCATTGCATTATCAAAAATATTGATAGTGAGATAACAATGCCTTTCATTTGGAAAAAAGGGACATAAGCAGGTGCAAAATGCTTGAACATAAAACTATTCTTTGGATGGTATAACATATTTAAAGTACTTTCTAAATTATTTCTGAAGGATTAAGTAGGTTGCATTGTTCTATAGCTTTGAATGGCATTTGAGGCTGATTTTGCTAATTAGAAATTGATTGTCCTTTACATGTCTCACCAAAAAAAATGCTTAATGTAGAAGACTGACTCTGATATGGATGATTTTATAAATATAAAACAGTTAGATATTTCCTTAGGCCAATGCTACACTTATAAGCCATTTATAAATTCATCATACCTTGAGATCAAAATTAGCACAGCCTTGTTAATGCTTAGAAAACTTTTCTTTAAAGTTGTTTAATTCATCATTTCGATCAAAAGACTAAAATTTTATCTGAAATTCCTTGAGCATGAGATGAATATTTGAATTCAGATCTGCTGTCCTTTTCTTCACAAACGTGAAGAAACTTTGGGCAGGAGATTTAGATGTGAAAAGAAAATGCAACTATAAGAGGGAAAATATCCAAGGTTTATATAGGAAATACTGAAATATTTCAAGTTGTTTCCATGAGCATTTTATTTGAGTATGCTTTTCCAGGAGAAAGAGGGGCATTCAAATCACTCTAGTTAAAAATAAATGGAAGGGGCCTCCCTGGTGGCGCAGTGGTTGAGAGTCCGCCTGCCGATGCAGGGGATACGGGTTCGTGCCCCGGTCTGGGAGGATCCCATATGCCGCGGAGTGGCTGGGCCCGTGAGCCATGGCCGCTGGGCCTGCGTGTCCGGAGCCTGTGCTCCGCAACGGGGGAGGCCACAGCAGTGAGAGGCCCGTGTACCGAGAAAAAAAAAATAAATAAATAAAATAAATAAATAAATAAATAAATGGAAGGTTTGAAAAAAATATGTATTTTCTATCTCAGCGTATTCTTATCAAAGAAAAACAAAACAATACAAACTTCACAAAAAGAGTAAATATTCCACACCTACTTTTCTGCTTTACTTCCTATAAAACAAATTTCTACAATAGTACTTTAGTTCTTAGAAATAAAGACACTATTCCAAAAGAAAAAATTGTTCTTTAATATTTTCCTGTGATTCAACAAAATAGAGAAAAGAGGAGTTAGAAAATGTCTTAAAATAGTGTCAGAATGGAAGCATTCTTCTAAGTTGATTTCAACTCATTTTTCCTTTGCATGTTTTATGATTAAGCATTGAGAGGCAGCTTTAAAAATTTTTGTTTTAACAGCACTAGAAGATAAAAGTGTGCATTTGATTGTTTTCTTCTTTTTCTCACTAAACCCAAAGACTTTACCAGCTCGGATTTTCTTTTTTTTTCTTTTTTTTTTTTTTTTTTTTTTTTTTTGCGGTATGCGGGCCTCTCACTGTTGTGGCCTCCCCCGTTGCGGAGCACAGGCTCCGGACGCGCAGGCTCCGGACGCGCAGGCCCAGCGGCCATGGCTCACGGGCCCAGCCGCTCCGCGGCATATGGGATCCTCCCAGACCGGGGCACGAACCCGTATCCCCTGCATCGGCAGGCGGACTCTCAACCACTTGCGCCACCAGGGAGGCCCTCCAGCTCGGATTTTCAATGGTTATTACTTCAATTTAATTTGAACCATTTTTCATACCAGCATGTATGATAAATTACACAGAAACCTGTTTAAATGAGTATTTGATGAAATAAGAGCTTTTAAAAGAGCAATAATCGCTACACACCATCTTTAGAAATGGTTTGTACATAATGATTCTTAAAGAGATGAACACATTATCCAATGGCCAACTGTTAGTTTGAACATATTGCAAGTTACAACATGTAGTATATTATGAACAATTCGCTGAAAGCAGTGAAATCTAATCACATTTCTTAGAATCTGTTTGCATGTGTCATAAGAGTTCTCAATCACATGCTACAATGTGACAATTGGAACACAAATGCTGTGAGTCCCAAGGCATTATATCATAAAAACATACCACTAACAAGGGGAATGACACTGATAAGAGAATGAAAGGACAAACCACAGATTGGGAGTAAATATTTGCAAATCAAAATCTGATAAAGGACCTTTATATAGAACATGTAAAGAACTTTCCAACTCTGTTAACAAGAAAGGAAATACCCAACAAATAAACTCGGAAAACATATGAACACACACTTCACCAAAAAATCCAAAAATGAAGTCTTGTTACATACCACAAAATGGATGTATTTCAAAATAATTATGATGCATAAAAGACAGACAAAAAATTTACTTATTATATGATGCCATTTATATTGAACTCTTTTACATGCAAATTAACTTATATTGCCAGAAATTTAATCAGCAGTTGTTTAGAGAAGAAGGTATTACAAAGAGGCATGAAGAAACTTTTGGGGAGAAGAGAGATATGCACATTATCTTGATTGTGGTGATAGTTTCACAGGTATATGCCTATGTCTAAATTTTCAGAACAAACTATTTAACTACTTGCAATTTTATTTTATGTAATTATGTATCAATAAACATGCAATAATTTTTTGAAAATACAAATTTAAAGTTTAACAAGTTTTTCTTTGTGGGGATTTTTTAGAACTTACATGTTTTGGAAATGTTATGTATTTTTAGAGTTGATATGTATCAATATGAATAGTACATCTTTAAGCAGATGACTATTACATAGATTATTTTCCAAGCAATACTGAAATTGTTTTTCATTCATGAAATATTTCACCAGACTGCATCCTTGGAACTGTGGAAAACACCATATAGCAATGGTACCAAATATCACTATTAGTCTTCTAGTGCCATATAGTGGCTAAAACGGACACCAAGGGATGATCGACTCTGCACCAGATCCCATTCGACAGTGCAGTGGAAAGGGAAAAATTAACCTGACTAGAGATTACATTTTTAGTTCCCTTAGTTGGAGTCACAGTACAAGTTCTTGCAATTGGTGTGTAAGCAGAAGAGACGTGTATCTTATAATTACAGCTATGAATACTACCATAAACAATATAAACATTTGATCAGTGAAATTATGTAGTGCTCACTGCTCAGCTTCTCTTGATCTTTGGAAAATTTCGTAAAAGCTCTGCTACCAAATACTGCTATGTAAGATACTTTTCACTCTACATACTTTGTGTACCTCATTTTCCTCAGTATTCAATATCAGACTTTAAAAGATAAAAAATGTGATATGCATCCCCCAATAAGTTTTGCTAGCTTAAATTCAAATCAAATAATTTCTTTATTTATATCCATCATGAAAAGATAGGGGCTTCCCTGGTGGCGCAGTGGTTGAGAGTCCGCCTGCCGATGCAGGGGACACGGGTTCGTGCCCCGATCCGGGAAGATCCCACATGCCGTGGAGCGGCTGGGCCCATGAGTCATGGCCACTGAGCCTGTGCATCTGGAGCCTGTGCTCCCCAACTGGAGAGGCCACAACAGCGAGAGGCCCGCGTACCACCAAAAAAAAAAAAAAAAAAAAAAAAAAAGATAAATTGAACTCAAGTCCAGCTTGATTCTGTCATTATTTTTGACATTGATTGACCTTTCATCAAATGCCCCTCTAAGCTATCTAGACTAAGATATACTTTTAAACAAATACACATTGTGCAAGACATCCATTACAATAATATTCCAGTTAGCAACATAAATGGTAATCTATGTTTTAATATGGTCCTGAATATTTTCCTGGAAAAATTTTTTTATTTTGCCTTATGGAATAACTCAATTCACCATTAATGAAAGTTTGATAACTGTTGATTCAATATTTGTTTCTGTAATTGTTAGAAGACAATGTTCATAATGAGGTTTTAGAAATTATATGTTTGTAAATATAAATAAATGTTCCATTCATAAATTTGGATTCTTATACTCCAAGTTCTCACCATACTATACAACTTGAACTCTAAGGCCAAATTTCTATTAATTTTCAAAGAAAACACATCTTAATTTTACTTTTGGTAAATGTAATATTGTAAGTTCATATTATGAAGCCCAAATTAAAACTGACACATATAGAAATAATTTTGAAAGGGACTATTCATTTTAAAAATTCATACTTGCTTTAAAGATGTCAGACAGAGTTCAATTGTTAAAAAAGATATAGAAGATCTAAAATGACAATGCTTAAAAATCTGATGTTATTGCAGGAAAAAGGTACAAAGTAGCGAAGACTAAAGGCTGCCTCAAGCAAAGGATTCAGAGGCCACAGTTGAGTTCCTGTCACCCTCCCTCTGTAAAGGCTATGCTCAGGCAAGATTCCCGTTTTGGATCAGAAACCACCACCAAGTGTATGCACTGAACACCTCAGAATCAAGAAGCCCAACATGGAGTATTTGACGTTTATCTGATACATGAATACTCTTAAGAGCCTCATTTACATTGTTCTCAGATCAACCCTTCTGTTTATTTCAACCCAATCAAAATTCCAAAAGACACACTCAGTATAACCTACAATTGAAAGCAGAGAACTTTAACAGATCTCTCTTCATTGTACAAACATTATGCCCATATATTGTTATAGGAAAACCAACACAATAATGGACTTAAACTCTTGACTTTCTTGTGGGATAAATTCTAGATTCTTTAAATTGGTAAATCAGTGCATTCACAGTCTGAATCCAGTCTTTTTTTCTACAAATGCAAATTCAGATCCAAACAAATTAAAATTTTCATCACTGTATTATCAAATCTGTAATTCAGCAAAAGAAACTTTTTGTCCTTCACATGAGCCACACAGAGGATTGTTCACCTCATGGACTCCTACTCACTCTTAAATGGGCACGTCTAATGTCAACTCCTTTAATTCCTCCCTAAGTGTCCCTGCATTTCTAGAAGGACCTGGAATGTAATCACTGTAACTTGCAACACAGTGAGATAACAAACTTTATTCAGGTAGCAGTAGTTCTAAAAAGTTCATGATTCCCCTGACCTGTATTAGGACTTAGAAATCTTCATTTTAAATGTATACTCTTAGATTCTTGCAGATTTAGAACAAAAAAAACTTAAAATTTTTATGGAAACATAAAAGACCCCAAATAGCCAAAGCAATCTTGAGAAAGAAAAAACGGAGCTAGAAGAATCAGGCTCCCTGACTTCAGACTATATTATAAAGCTACATTAATCAAAACATTATGCTACTGGCACAAAGACAGACTTATTGATCAGTAGAACAGGATAGAAAGCCCAGAAATAAACCCATGCACCTATGGTCTATTAATCTACAACAAAGGAGACAAGAATATACAATAGAGAAAATACAGTCTCTTCAATAGTGGTGCTGGGAAAACTGGACAGCTACATGTAAAAGAATGAAATTAGAACATTCTTTAACACCATACACAAAAATAAATCCGAAGTGGATTAAAGACATAAATGTAAGGCCAGAAACTATCAAACTCTTAGAGGAAAACATAGGCAGAACACTGTGCTGAGCATTACATTTTATCCTCTGTCTGCTGGATTCAATTCAACAAATGTTAACAAAGTCTAATGATTTAAATAAAAGCATATTTTAATTAAAAAACTAACAGACAAACAATTTATTACTACATCAATAAGTAAGAGTTTAAGTTGTATCCCTTAAATGACTGTTATGTCATTTAGGTAGACCTGAGTATTTTACTAAAGGGAAATGATATTTACTGGAAGATACTTATATGATAAATTAAACCTGTTTCTCATAGATCACATTTAAATTTAAATATATGTTAACTTCTTGAAACATAAATTATTTTGTATAAGTGGAGCATAAACAGCTCTTTGATTGAACTAGTTTACTAAATTAAATCAAGGCAAGATGTGAAGGGTGTCAGAAAATGCTAACTTCTTGAATTAAATATTTAGAAATTATGTGCTAATCTAATACTATCATAAATTAAATAGATAAATGTAAGCAATACTATTTTCTCTGACCAACTAAATCTGATATTGAAGTTTTTATGTAAATTATTGAAAAATAATATACAAAATCTTAGCCAGCATGTGCAGCATAGCTTTTGTAGCAGCATACATGACAGAGATTTAGTTAATAGTAAGATGGACATTCTTTATACAATTAAAAAAAAAACTTTTTAAATGCAAAAAGAATTCATAATAGAAAATACTAGAGAACAATAATATAAAGCTTTATGTAAATGGGCTCAGTCATAATATATTTCTTCAAATAAGGAGTGAAATGGAGACACTGACAGAGTCATAGACTGAATTTCTCTTAGAATATGTAAAAGGCTTTACGGAGCAGAAGCTATATAATGCATATGTAAATGTAAAAATGATGAAAATTTTACATATGAAAGAACATATACTATTAAATTGGAATTATGTGAAGTTGAAGGACATAATTCCAAATGCTGTAAATAAGTTGTCAGCTGAGTCCTGAACTATTGAAATAAAAATAAATCAATGACCTGGAATTGAAATCTGAATTTTCTTACATTATTTTAGATAAAAATATTCACCAACACTTCCTTTTTTTAGTGCCTTTTATCATCTTTTAGAGTAGACTGACATACACAAATCAATCTTTATGATGTTTACAGGATGCACATTTTAAATTAAGGACACAGAAATGTTGAAAATAAAAATATGGAAAAAGATATTCTTTGAAAACACAGACTAAGGGATATAAGACAAAGATAAGGCAAAAGAGTTTTATAAGAAAGAAGAGAGGACATTATGGAATAGTAAAAGGATAAATTCACCATAAGAATCCTAAAGTTTACGGACATATAGATAACTTCAATTTTTATAACAAGAAGTTGATAAATCAACAAGTCTACACTCATACTTCAGATATTGAGCACCTTTAGAGATGTAACACCACTCTGAATATGTTTTAAGAATTAAAATTACATGTGTTTGTTGTCTAACAACTATTGCATTAAATTAGAGCAGAATAATAATATAAAGATAACTAGAAAATCCCCAAGTGTTTGAAACGTATTCAGAACTTTTCTAAATAACAAGTGGGTCAAGAAGTAAATTATAATGCATCATATAACTTATTATAATCTGAATAATGAAAATATATTTACTGAAAATTGTAGAATGTATCTAAAACATCTTAGAAGTAAACTATATATTAACTCTGAATATACATTTTAGAAAATAAGAATGTTGAAAATCACTTACTTAAACTTCCAACAAAAAAGCTAAAGACTAGAGGGGGGGATAGGGAGGGTGGGAGGGAGATACAAGAGGGAGGAGAAATGGGAATATATGTATATGTATAGCTGATTCACTTTATTATACAGCAGAAACTAACACACCATCGTAAAGCAATTATACTCCAATAAAGATGTTAAAAACAAATAATACAATTAAAAAACAAAAGCTAAAGAAGAAGAGTAGAGTAAAACCAAAGAAAAGAGGAGACAATAAAAATAAGCAGAAATCAATAAATATAAGCACAACCACAAAATAAAGAAAACCATAAAGACAAAATTGATTTTTGAAAAAGAATAAAATTGATAAATAGTAAGACTGATTAATAAAGAGATGTCAATAACGCAAATTATTAATATCAGCAGTGAAAGAGGTGTAATTACTCCATATTTTACAAACATTATATAGGAAATGAGTATATCATAAAGAAATTTAGGTCAAAAATTTTTTTAAATATATGAAATGGAAAATAACTTGAAATTTACAACTTATAAACATTAATACAAGAAGATATAGACAATGTGAATAATTCTGTATCTGTTGAAAAACTTGAATTCATAATTAAAAACCTTCCCAACAAAAATATTCTGGGCCAGATAGGTTTACAGGTATATTCTTCCAAACAATTAAAGAAAAAATACCACTGAATACATCAAGTCTTCCAGAGAACATGAAAAGAGGAAACACTTTTCAATCCCTTGTATAATATTTGGCTAGTCTCATGAATCTGACAGCAACATTTGCCATCACATTTCAAGAAAATAAAATTTTATATATACTGATATCTTTTATGAATTCAGAGACAAAAATTCTAAACAAAATATTAAAAAATTTAATCCAGAGATAACTAAAGGGGGTAATACATCAAGACTGTGTGAAATTTATTCCAGGAATGCATGGTTGGTTCAAAAATTTGAAAACTAAGCAAAGTTTTCATATTTACCACATAAACAAAATAAAGTGGAAAAGCAATGTAATAATTTCAATATATTATAAAATTATTTTAAAAAATGAACTACATTCATGTAAAAAGAATAACTATGAACAAACTAGAGATAGAGAGAAGATATTTTTTTAAAATTATCCTCAAAAACCAATAACTAACACTTAATAATGAAATATAGATATTCTTCCCTCTAAGACTGGGAACAAGGATATCTTTTATCTATGGTTCAATTCATAGGTGTACTGGTTATCTTTCACAGTGCAATAAGGGAAAAAATGTCCTAGCAAGTCTTAAGGTTGATAAAAGGAAAAAAAGGACTTATAATTGCATGATTAGGTTTAAAGAAACTTTAAAGAAACAATAAATTATTAGAAGAACACATGAATTTAGAAAATTTGCTTAACAGAATCCAACATAGAGAAATCAGTTATATTTCTATATACCAATAACAAACAATATTAAATTAGAAAACAGATAACAGTGCCGTCAAAAAGACCAAATACTTGGAATAAATCTATTGAAAAACACCAAGGATCTCTCTAGTAAAAATGGTGTATATTACCAAAAGAAAGTAAAGAAAACCTTGATAGATGCAGGGAAACACTATGTTCAATGTGGCTCTGTATTCTTAGGATTAAAATTCTCCTTTCATGGTAAATTCAATTCAACATAAGGGTATTTTTGTGGATATTGACAAATTGATCCAATCATATATGTATATATATACAGATATATGCATCTATTTCTATATATAAATATATAAATGCAAAGAAGCTAGAATACTCAAGCAATTTTGAAGAAAAAGTAGAAAGAATTTTCTTTACATAAAATTTTATCTTATATAAAATTTATTATAATTCTACACTGACTAAGACAGTATGGCACTGGGGCTTGATATGAAAACAGATCATGATAACAGAATAAATAATTCTGAAACAAACACTTAGCTTTTCAGTCAATTCATTATAACAACTGTCCTACTGCAATTTGTGAGGAAAGGGTCAGGGTCAACAAATGATATTGGGTAACCTGGATATCCATGTGAAAAAAAAGTCAGTGTTGACACCTACCTAATATTACAGACAAAAATTAGTTCAAGATGAATTATGGATCTAAATGTAAATTTTTAAAGTACATATAAAAAATACATATGGATAGATACATGATAGATATAGATAGATAGATAGATAGATAGACAGATAGATGATTGATAGATCTCCAGCTTTTCTATTGCTTCACATATGCCCTACAGAACTGCACATGCGAACTTATTAAAAGACATATAACAGAATGTCCATAAATATATGATTAGTAATAGACCCAAACTGAATACAGGCCAAAGGCCAAACATTGATTTAGAGCAGAATGGATTAATAACATGATATATTGATAGAATATGTCAGACATAAAAGAGCACATGCTATATGACTCAATTTATATGATGTTCAAGATAAAAATTATACTTTCAGGTAAAACTAAACTGTAGTGATAGGTTTTATATTTTATATGGTAAAGTTTTAAATGAAAAAGTTATGTTACTTGGTGAATACTTAATGGAAAATAACTGTTTTGATAAGCCAGTGGTTCTGACAAGAAACAAATATTATGGTTTGATTTAAGATGATTTTATTGCTATTTTATAAAGTAACATGTAAACTTTTATAAGCTCATAATGTCTTAAATGAGAATTACTCAGTCAAAACATAAGATAATCTTTAGAATTTTATTTTCCCCAGGATGACACCTATGTGATAGTTCTTTTAAAATTTTACTGTTATACTTATATATAAACTAATTTCAAAATGAAAGGAAAAATATAATATTTTTACTGCAAATATTTCATTGAAATTATTTTAATAGAACATTTGTTTATAGCTATTCTTTTATACATTTCCTTTCATTTGCATAGTTTTGTATAGGGTTTGATTTTTTTTTAATTTATGATATATATTTACATACACACATATAGTCAAGGCTTTCAGTGTATCAGATTGAGGCAGACATTTTCTTCATTTCTCACTTATTTTTGTTATTGTTGACATAGTAATATTTGAATTTTATGCATGGCTAGATTTTATTATTAGGTGATAAGTATCTTTGTCTAGTTCTATCCCGTTTTGAAAGCAATTATCAAGCACTCATGCAAGTTCTAATTCCTTGCAAATTAATAGGCAAAGGAAATTAATTGTTTTTTCATACTTTTGGTTGTACTTGATCAGATTCAAAGCAAGTGAGCATATAGCAACAAAATTCTGTAGGCAAGAGAAAAGCCAAGATAGGACTCAGAGGAATATAAAACATTAAATCCAAGGGCAGCCAAGAAGTACAGTGAAAA
This sequence comes from Mesoplodon densirostris, assembly GCF_025265405.1. Taxonomy (NCBI): domain Eukaryota; kingdom Metazoa; phylum Chordata; class Mammalia; order Artiodactyla; family Ziphiidae; genus Mesoplodon; species Mesoplodon densirostris. Next base: position 44,907,530 of record NC_082665.1, read on the forward strand.
ATATTCACAGGACCTCAAGTCTTAAAGCTGATGGATGAGTAAGCATACCTTCACGATCTGTGCACAGCAATGGGAGCTTCCAAGTCAAATATACTAGCTAAATTCAGACTGAAAATAAACATTTGTTTCATTGTCCTTTGTCCATTTATAGAAATTTGTCCTGTGCTAAGCACATATTATAGGCAACTTCCAATTTGGGAGAGATAGAATAAACCAATATTAAATAAACTTTAAGAAGCCAGGACAGTGAGGGGGTGAAGAGAAATCCACTGTATTTAGCAATCTTTGGGAAGACAAAGGAAAATTAAACTTTAAGGCCTACACAGACATTCAGTGGTTACCACAGGGTGAATCGACAGATAAAAAATTAACTTAATAGCTCTCTGATTGCTGGACATTAAGTTCTTAATAAAATCTCTCCCTGAAAAAATTGACAAAGGAATTAAGTTGGGGGTCACAAATACTAGAAAAAAAGCAAAGGTAGGGAAGAGTTAAGGAGAATTAAAAAACAGCATCTAACTGAATAATGGTCAATCAGATATCTTCAGGAATTGACTGTCTTTTTTTTCACTCTTAGTTATATTCTCTTGATTTTTTTGCATGTTAAGTAATTTTTTATGATATCTGGCCACTGTGTGTATAAGAATTGTAAAACTTCCAGATAATGAAATCTCATACCTGAGAGTACGTAAGGAAAATGGAATAAGATGCTAAGCAACTCATCCAACCAAGGGTTGGGAGCAATCAGAGATATGTTATAATTTATTAATATTAAATGTAAATCTTGATCAGCCTGGTTTCTAACCTACTACCCTTTCAGAGTTTTGATTGAGAGCCCTGTGGGTCTTTTATCCTCATAATTGAAAGACCACAGGCAGGGACTTCTCAGGTGGTGCAGTGGATAAGACTGTGCTCCCAATGCAGAGGGGCCACTTTCGATCCCTGGTCAGGAAATTAGACCCCACATGCATGCTGCAACTAAGGAGCCGGCCTGGGGCAACTAAGACCTGGCACAACTAAATTAAAAAAAAAAAAAAAAAAGACTGAGGGCAGTTAAGTTCTTCCCTTCAGAGCTTTATTTGTTTTGTTTTTGTCCCCTTGTTTTATTTATGACTAAATGGCAGGCTTTATTTTATTTTTTATTTTTTATAACATTTTTATTGGAGTATAATTGCTTTACACGTGTGTGTTAGTTTCTGCTTTATAACAAAGTGAATCAGCTATACATATACCTATATCCCCCTATCTCCTCCATCTTCTCTCTCCTTCCCACCCTCCCTATCCCACCCCTCTAGGTGGTCACAAAGCACTGAGATGATCTCCCTGTGCTATGCATCTGCTTCCCACTAGCTATCAGTTTTATATTGGGTAGTATATACATGTCCATGCCACTCTCTCACTTCATCCCAACTTATCCTTCCCAATCCCTGTGTCCTCAAGTCCACTCTCTATGTCTGCATCTTTATTCCTGTCCTGCCCCTAGGTTCTTCAGAACCATTTTTTTTTGATTCAATATATATGTGTTAGCATATGGTATTACTTTTTCTCATTCTGACTTACTTCACTCTGTATGACAGATTCTAGGTCCAACCACCTCACTACAAATAACTCAATTTAGTTTCCTTTTATGGCTCAGTAACACTGCATTGTATACATGTGCCACATTTCTTTATCCATTCATCTGTTGATGGACACTTAGGTTGCTTCCATATCCTGGCTATTGTAAATAGAGCTGCAATGAACAATGTGGTACATGACTCTTTTTGAATTATGGTTTCCTCAGGGTATATGCCCAGTAGTGGGATTACTGGGTCATATGGTAATTCTATTTTTAGTTTTTTAAGGAACCTCCATACTGTTCTCCATAGTGGCTGTATCAATTTACATTCCCTCCAACAGTGAAAGAGGGTTCCTGTTTCACCACACCATCTCCAATATTAATTGTTGGTAGATTTTTTGATGGTCATTTTGACTGGTGTGAGGTGATACCTCACTGTAGTTTTGATTTGCATTTCTCTAATAATTAGTGATGTTGAGCATTCTTTCATGTGTTTGTTGGCAATATGTATATCTTCTCTGAAGAAATGCCTATTTAGGCCTTCTGCCCATTTTTGGATTGGGTTGTTTGTTTTTTTGATACTGAGTTGAATGAGCTGCCTGTAAATTTTGGAGATTAATCCTTTTTCAATTGAATCATTTGCAAGTATTTTCTCCATTATGAGCGTTGTCTTTTCACCTTGTTTATGGTTTCCTTTGCTGTACAAAAGTTTTCAAGTTTTATTATGTCCCATTTGTTTATTTTTTTATTTCACTTTCTCTAGGAGGTGGGTCAAAAAGGATCTTGCTGTCATTTATGTCATAGAGTGTTCTGCCTGTGTTTTCCTCTAAGAGTTTTATAGTGTCTGGCCTTACATTTAGGTATTTAATCTATTCTGACTTTATTTTTGTGTATGGTGTTAGGGAGTGTTCTAATTTCATTCTTTTACATGTAGCTGTCCAGTTTTCCCAGTATCATTTATTGAAGAGGCTGTCTTTTCTCCATTGTGTATTCTTGCCTCCTTTATCAAAAATAAGGTGACCATATGTGCATGGGTTTATCTCTGGACTTTCTAACATGTTCCATTGATCTATATTTCTGTTTTTGTGCTAGTACCATACTGTCTTGATTACTGTGGCTTTTTAGTATAGTCTGAAGTCTAGGAGCCTGATTCTTCCATCTCCGTTTTTCTTTCACAAGATTGCTTTGGATAATCGGGTCTTCTGTGTTTCCATACAAATTGTGAAATTTTTTGTTCTAGTTCTGTGAAAAATGCCATTGGTAGTTTGATAGGGACTGCACTGAATCAGTAGATTGCTTTGGGTAGTAGAATCACAATGTTCGTTCTTCTAATTCAAGAACATGGTATATCTCTCCATCTGTTTGTATCATCTTTAATTTTTTCATCAGTGTCTTATACTTTTCTGCATACAGGTCTTTTGTCTCCTTAGGTAGGTTTATTCCTAGGTATTTTATTCTTTTTGTTGCAATGATAAATGAGAGTGTTTCCTTAATTTCTCTTTCAGATTTTTCATCATTAGTGTATAGGATGCAAGAGATTTCTGTGCATTAATTTTGTATCCTGCAACTTTACCAAATTCATTGATTAGTTCTAGTAGTTTTCTTGTAGCATCCTTAGGAATCTCTATGTATATTATCATGTCATTTGCAAACAGTGAGAGCTTTACTTCTTCTTTTCTGATTTGGATTCCTTTTATTTCTTTTTCTTCTCTGATTGCTGTGGCTAAAACTTCCAAAACTATGTTGAATAGCAGTGGTGAGAGTGGACAACCTTGTTCCTGATGTTAGAGGAAATACTTTCAGTTTTTAACCATTGAGAATGATGTTTGCTGTGGGTTTGTCATATATGGGCCTTGATATGTTTAGGTAAGTTCCCTCTAAGCCTACTTTGTGGAGGGTTTTCATCATAAATGGGTGCTGAATTTTGTCAAAATCTTTTTCTGCATCTATTGAGATGATCACATGGTTTTTCTCTTTCAATTTGTTAATATGGTTTATCACATTGATTAATTTGCATATATTGGAGAATCCTTGAATTTTAGGATAAACCTCACTTGATCATGATGTATGATCCTTTTCATGTGCTGTTGGATTTGGTTTGCTAGCATTTTATTCAGGATTTTTGCATCTATGTTCATCAGGGATATTGGCCTGTAGTTTTCTTTCTTTGTGACATCTTTGTCTGGTTTTGGTATCAGGGAGATGGTGGACCCGTAGAATGAGTTTAGGAGTGTTCCTCCCTCTGCTATATTTTGGAAGAGTTTCAGAAGGATAGGTGTTAACTCTTCTCTAAAAGTTTGATAGAATTCGCCTGTCAAGCAATCTGGTCTTGGGCTTTTTGTTGGAAGATTTTTAATCACAGTCTCAATTTCAGTGCGTGTGATTGGTCTGTTTATATTTTCTATTTCTTCCTGGTTCAGTCTCGAAAAGTTGTGCTTTTCTAGGAATTTGTTCATTTCTTCCCGGTTGTGCATTTTATTGGCATATAGTTTCTTGTATTAATCTCTCATGATCCTTTGTATTTCTGCAGTGTCAGTTGTTACTTCTCCTTTTTCATTTCTAATTCTATTGATTTGAGTCTATTTTTTTTTTTTTTTCGCTACGTGTGCCTCTCACTGTTGTGGCCTCTCCCGTTGCAGAGCACAGGCTCCGGACACACAGGTTCAGGGGCCATGGCTCACGGGCCCAGCCACTCCACGTCATGTGGGATCTTCCCGGACTGGGGCACGAACCCGTGTCCCCTGTATCTGCAGGCGGACTCTCAACCACTCTGCCATCAGGGCAGCCCCGAGTCTTATCCGTTTTTTCTTGATGAGTCTGGCTAATGGTTTATCAATTTTGTTTATCTTCTCATAGAACCAGCTTTTAGTTTTATTGATCTTTGCTATCATTTCCTTAATTTCTTTTTCATTTCTTTCTTATCTGATCTTTATGATTTCCTTCCTTCTGCTTTGAGGGTTTTTTTGTTCTTCTTTCTCTCATTGCTCTAGGTGTAAGGGTAGGTTGTTTATTTGAGATGTTTCTTGTTTCTTGAGGTAGGATTGTATTGCTATAATCTCCCCTCATAGAACTGCTTTTGCTGTATCCCATAGGTTTTGGGTCTGTGTGTTTTCATTGTCATTTGTTTCTAGGTAGTTTTTTATTACCTCTTTGATTTCTTCAGTGATCTCTTGGTTATTAAGTAGTGAATTGTTTAGCCTCCATGTGTTTGTATTTTTTACAGATTTTTTTCCTGTAATTGATATCTAGTCTCAAGGCATTGTGGTTGGAAAAGATACTTGATAAAATTTCAATTTTCTTGAATTTACCAAGGCTTGATTTGTGACCTAAGATATGATCTATCCTGGAGAATGTCCCATGAGCACTTGAGAAGAATGTGTATTCTGTTGTTTTTGGATGGAATGTTCTGTAAACCTCAATGAAGTCCTTCTTGTTTAATGTATCATTTTAAGCTTGTGTTTCCTTATTTATTTTCATTTTGAATGATCTGTCCATTGGTGAAAGTGGGATGTTAAACTCCACTACTATGATTGTGTTACTGTTGATTTCCCCTTTAATGGCTGTTAGCAGTTGCCTTATGTATTGAGGTGCTCCTATGTTGGGTGCATAAATATTTACAATTGTTATATCTTCTTGGATGGATCCCTTGATCATTATGTAGTGTCCTTCTTTGTCTCTTGTCATAGTCTTTATTTTAAAGTCTATTTTGTCTGATATGAGAATTGCCATTCCAGCTTTCTTCTGATTTCCATTTGCATGGAATATCTTTTTCCATCCCCTCACTTTCAGTCTGAATGTGTCCCTCGGTCTGAAGTGGGTCTCTTGTAGACAGCATATATACGGGTCTTGTTTTGGTATCCATTCAGCCAGTGTATGTCTTTTGGCTTGAGCATTTAATCCATTTACATTTAAGGTAATTATCGATATGTATGTTCCTATTCCCATTTTCTTAATTGTTCTCGGTTTGTTATTGTAGGTCTTTTCATTCTCTTGTGTTTCCTGCCTAGAGAAATTCCTATAGCATTTGTTGTAAAGCTGGTTTGTTGGTGCTAAATTCTCTTAATTTTTGCTAGTCTGTAAAGATTTTAATTTCTCCATCGAATCTGAATGAGATGCTTGCTGGGTAGAGTAATCTTGGTTGTAGATTCTTCCCTTTCATCACTTTAAATATGTCTTGCCACTCCCTTCTGGCTTGCAGAGTTTCTGGTGAAAGTTTAGCTGTTAACCTTATGGGGTTTCCCTTGTATGTTATTTGTTGTTTTTCCCTTGCTGCTTGTAATTTTTTTTTAAATTTCTATAGTTTGATTAATATGTGCCTTGGCGTGTTTCTCCTTGTATTCATCCTGTATGGGACTCTCTGTGCTTCCTGGACTTGATTAACTATTTCCTTTCCCATATTAGGGAAGTTTTCAACTATAATCTCTTCAAATATTTTCTCAGTCCATTTCTTTTTTCTTCTTCTTCTGGGATCCCTATAATCTGAATATTGGTGTGTTTAATGATGTCCCAGAAGTCTCTTAAGACTGTCCTCAGTTCTTTCCATTCTTTTTACTTTGTTCTGCTCTGCAGTAGTTATTTCCACTGTTTTATCTTCCAGGTCACTTATAGTTTCTTCTGCCTCAGTTATTCTGCTATTGATTCCTTCCAGAGAATTTTAAATTTCATTTATTGTGTTGCTCATCATTGGTTGTTTGCTCTTTAGTTCTTCTAGATCCTTGTTAAATGTTTGTCGTATTTTCTTCATTCTATTTCCAAGATTTTAGATCATTTTTACTCTCATTACTCTGAATTCTTTTTCAGGTAGACTGTCTATTTCCTCTTCATTTGTTTTGTCTCGTGGGTTTTTACCTTGCTCCTTCATCTGCTGTGTGTTTCTCTGTCTTCTCATTTTGATTAACTTACTGTGTTTGTGGTCTCCTTTTCTCAGGCTGCAGGCTCGTAGTTCATGTTGTTTTTGGTGTCTGCCCCCAGTGGCTAAGTTTGATTCAGCGGGTTGTGTAGGCTTCCTGGGGGAGGGGACTAGTGCCTTTGTTCTGGTGGATGAGGCTGGAACTTGTCTTTCTGGTGTGCAGGATCACGTCTGGAGGTGTGTTTTGGGCTGTCTGTTATCTTATTATGATCTTAGGCAGCCTCTCTGCTAATGGGTGGGTTTGTGTTCCTGTCTTTCTAGTTATTTGGCATAGGGTGTCCAGCACTGTAGCTTGCTGGTCATTGAGCGGAGCTGGGTCTTAGCATTTAGATGAAGATCTCTGGGAGGGTTTTCACCATTTGATATTATGTGTAACCGGGAGTTCTCTGGTGGACCAATGTCCTGAACTTGGCTCTCCCACCTCAGAGGCAGAGGCCTGACAAATGGCCAGAGCACAAAAACCCTGTCAACCACCCATCTCAGAAGAGAAGGGGGAAAAAATTAAAGAGAGAAAAAAATAAAGTAAAATAAAATAAGGTTATTAAAATAAAGAATAAAAAATTATTAAAAATTTTAAAAAAATTAAAAAGTGATAAAAAAGGAAAAAGAAAGAAGAGAGCAACCAAACCAAAAAACAAATTCACCAGTGATAACAAGTGCTAAAAAGTATACTAAAAACAAAAAAACCAAAGAAACAACAGACAGGCTGAACCCTGGGACAAATGGTAAAAGCAAAGCTGTACAGATAAAATCACACAAAGAAGCAGATGCCTACACACTCACAAAAAGAGAAAAAGGAAAAAAATTATATATCTATATGTAAAAAAAATGGAGGAAGATAGTAACCAAACCAATAAACAAATCTACCGATGATAATAAACTCTAAATACTAAACTAAGATACACATAAAACTAGAAACAAATTAGATTCAGAAAGCAACCCCAAGTCTATAGTTGCTCCTAAAGTCCACTGTCTCAATTTTGGGATGACTTGTCGTCTATTCAGGTATTCCAGAGATACAGAGTACATCAAGTTGATTGTGGAGATTTAATCTGCTGCTCCTGAGGCTGCTGGGAGAAATTTCCCTTTCTCTTCTTTGTTCGCACAGCTCCTGGGTTCAACTTTGGATTTGGCCCTGCCTCTGTGTGTAGGTCACCTGAGTGTGTCTGTTGTTAGCCCAGACAGGACGGGGTTAAAGTAGCAGCTGTTTCGGGGGGGTGGGGTATGGAATGTGGGGTGAACCTGAGGCCGCAGAGGCCAATGTGACATTGCAACAGCCTGAGGCGGGCCGTGTGTTCTCCCAGGGAAGTTGTCCCTGGATCACAGGACCAGTGGCGGGCTGCACAGGCTCCCAGGAGGGGAGGTGTGGATAGTGACCTGTGCTTGCACACAGGCTTCTTGGTGGCTGCAGCAGCAGCGTTAGCATTTCATGCCCTTCTCTGGGATCCGCACTAATAGCTGTGGCTCGTGCCATCTCTGGAGCTCATTTCGGCGGTGTACTGAATCCCCTCTCCTTGCACAGCCGAAATAACGGTCTCTTGCCTCTTCGGCAGCTCCAGCCTTTTCCCCAGACTCCCTCCTGGCTAGCTGTGGTGCACTAGCCCCCTTCAGGCTGTCTTCAGGCAGCCAACCCCAGTCCTCTCCCTGGGATCTGACCTCCGAAGCCCGAGCCTCAGCTCCCAGCCTCAGCGGGCGAGCAGACAAGCCTCTCAGGCTGATGAGTGCTGGTCGGCACCGACACTGATCCTCTCTGTGGGAATCTGTCTGTTTTTCCCTCTGCACCCCTGTTGCTGCGCTCTCCTCAGTGGCTCCGAAGCTTCCCGCCCCCCCCCCCCGCCGCCACCCGTCTCCACCAGTGAATGAGCTTCCTAGTGTGTGGAAACTTTTCCTCCTTCACAGCTCCCTCCCAGAGGTGCAGGTCCCATCCCTACTCTTTTGTCTGTTTTTTCTTTTTTCTTTTGCCATATCCATGCATGTGGGAAGTTTCTTGCCTTTTGGGAAGTCTGTGGTCTTCTAACAGCGTTCAGTCATTGTTCTGTAGGGGTTGTTCCACATGTAGATGTATTTCTGATTTGTGGGGAGGAAGGTGATCTCCACGTCTTACTCCTCCACCATCTTGTAGGTCCTAGACTTTATTTTTCAGAGCAGTTTTAGGTTTATACAAAAATTGAGCAGAAAGTACAGAAAGCTATCATGTTTCCTCTCCCCTTTGTGCACAGAATCTCCTATTATTAACATCTTGGCCTAGTGTGATAAATTTGTTATTATTGAGGAAGAGATTTTGATACATTGTGATTAAAAATTCATAGCTTACATTAGGGGTCACCCTTTGAGTTGTACAGCTCTATGGGGTTTGGCAAATGTATGAAGTCTTCTGTCCACCACTATAAAATGATACAGAATAGATTCACAGCCCTACGAATCTGTGTTCCACCTCTCCCAGTCTCTCCCTAAACTGGTAAACACTAATATTGATACTGTGGCTATAGTTTTGCCTTTTGCAGAGTATCATATAGTTGAAATCAAACAGTGTGTAGATTTTTCAAACTGTCTTCTTTCACTTAGAAATATACATTTAAGTTTCCTCCATGTCTTTTTGTGGCAAGATAGCTCATGTTTTTTTCAATGAATGATAATTCCCACTGCTGCACATCCTCACCAATTACCTCACTATGGTAAAGCTGAAGTCAGGTTTTGGCAAAATAGTTTCCCTTAATTCAGGTGTTTTGGAGAACAGAATGCCCTGAGCATATTTCAAAATGGCTCCTCCCCACCACCCTGTTGCTGGAAGAACGAGAAGATTTTTTTTCTAATCTTCATCCTGACAACCTGGTGGGGGTCCTGAAGGTAAAATCCATAAAAGTGTGTGTCCCTCCAACAAGGCTGGGCCCCAGGAGTTTTTTTCTCTCTCAAGTCGGTCCATTCTCAATCTGACAATTAGTTGCCGTTTAAATGTCTCTACCATGCTCCAGTAATGACTTCTGTTTCCAGTAAGCTGATTCTCTGGGGAATCAGCTTACTGATTCTTTGGGGAATCAGTGGCTTTTTGGGGAGCAGTGGCTTTCTGGGGAGAAGTGGCTAGCCCTGTGACCATAATTCTCTGATGGACCCAAGAAGAGCTGTGTGTTTTTATTTTATACAATTTTTTTCTTGTTGTTAGGATTAGGGCACGGGGGATTGGTAAAGACTTCTAAACTCTTTACATGTCTCACCTTCAGAGCTTTTTAACTCCTGCCTTATATAGCTTCAAGTTGTGGCAAATACTTTAAGACAGTGATTGGCCATGTCTCTTGAGTCACACCACCATCTTTTTGTTTCCTAAACACTGAACGATTTTTGAAATGTTACTGTGATTTTAAGATATATTTGACCTGACAGTTCAGTCACCTCTGCAAATCCAGAATTCAGCAAAGACACATTGGGGAAATGTGGCTGTGAGTTTGAGGTCCTTTACTCTTCTAATCTGTAACTCTAACCTCACAAGACCATTTAGAGCTGTCCTCATTTTTCTTTCAGAAGGTCAGTTCCCACTTACGGCTCAAAATCTCCACTCTGAATGAGCAAGTTCCTCTAGGAAAATAGTCTGCCTATCACCAACATACATCTCAACAGTTCAGTCCTCTCTGGAATTTTGATTCATCTAGTCCTCTTTGCTTTCTAACACCTTTACAGGATATATTTTTGTTATTTTCCCAGCATTTTTAGCTTTGTTGCAACAGGATTACTGACTTGCCATGGCCTGCTACATCTTACATAGAAGTGAATTTTTCCTTTCTGCCATTTTTAAAAGCAATTTCTACTGGATATACAAGCCAAGGTTGGTATTTGTTTCTTTTCATAATTTTAGAGTTGCCTTTAGAGTGATTGTCTTTTGGCTTCTGCTATTTTTTAATGTACACTTTTTTCTTTTTCACTGCAGTTTAAGATATTGTTTGTGATTTCCAGAAGTTTTATTAAGATGTTATTTTCTCTGAATTCATACCACTTAGAGTCTTCACAACTTGAATCTGTGAGTTGCTAGTAAATGTCTTACATCAGTTTTTGAAAATTCTCAATCACTATCTCTTCAAGTATAACTTATGCCCAATTCTCTCTCCTTTGGTCTTGGAATTCATTATGTGTGTGTTAGATTACTTTACTGTGTCCCAAGGCTTTTATTTATTTTCCTTAAAAAAAAAAGGTCAGGGCCTCCCTGGTGGCGCAGTGGTTGAGAGTCCGCCTGCCGATGCAGGGGATACGGGTTCGTGCCCCGGTCTGGGAGGATCCCATATGCCGCGGAGCGGCTGGGCCCGTGAGCCATGGCCGCTGGGCCTGCGCATCCGGAGCCTGTGCTCCGCAACGGGAGAGGCCACAACAGTGAGAGGCCCGCATACCGCAAAAAGAAAAAAAAAAAAAAAAAGTCTACTCTTATATTAGTTTCCTAGTGTTGCTGTAACAAATTACCACAAAGTAGGTAGCTTAAAACAACAGAAAATTATTCTCTCACAGTTCTGAAAGCTAAAAGTCTGAAATCAAGATGCCAGCATGGTTGATGCCTTCTGAGAGTTCTGAGAGAGCATCGTCCATTTGTTATCTCCTGTCACCTTCTGGTGAAAGCTGGCAATCCTTGATTTGTATATGCATCACTCCAATCTCCGCTTCATCTTTACTTGGCATTTTCCTATATTTTTCTGTCTTCATATAGCCATCTCCCATTGTATCTCTCTTCTCTTCTTATAAGGACACTAGTCATATTGGAATAAGGGCTCACTCTTCTCCTGTATGCGCTCATCTTAATCAATTATACCTGCAACAATCTTATTTCCAAATAAGTTCACATTCTGAGGTACTGGGAATTGAGGTTTCAACATATCTTTGGGGGATCATAATTCAATCCATAACACAGTGCGACCTTGCCTTCCAGTTGAGTAATTCTGCCATCTGCTTTTTAAATCTTTTGTTGATTACAGTTCTGTAAGTTACTTTTACTTTTTAAAAGTAGATTATAATTCTTTAATGAAATACTCAATATATTTATTAATTTTATCCCATTTTTATAATATTTTAACACGTTTGTTTTCAAAGTTCCTGCCTCCTAACTTCAATATCTGTATTACATGTATTTCTGTTTTTTCTCTTGGTTTTTGGTTTGTAACATAATATGCCTTGCATTCTTGGTGATTTTTAATAAAATCCAAGACGCTGTGTAAAGATAATTTTAGAGTCTCTCTTAGGATGGGTTTTATAGAAATAAAGAGTGCTTATCAAGAACATCTCATAATGAAAGCAATGAAAAAGGATAGAAGGGAGATAGGGAGATAGCTGAGCAGATATGTGGCTTCTAATGATGTTTTACCTTGTCTTGATCCACAGAGAAAAGTCTCAGGAGTACAAATTGTATCAATACCATACTGTTGGACTCACTTGAGGAAAGAGGTCTGCCTTTTGTACCCCTGCATAAGACAATTCCTTTTCCCAGAAAAGGAATTTTTATTAGCCAAGGGAAATGTTTGGAAAAGTGGGATTTCTCTTAACTAATAGCAAATAATCCTAACATCAGCTGGGAATGTGGCTATCCATTTGTTAAGGATGGTATGACATCAAAATATCATCTGTTACAGCAGATAAAGTCTGTATTAGTATCAAAGACAGTTCACACTTTCCTCTGCCAGACGGACAAACTGGGGTCAGTTCAGTTCCAGGAATTAGCTGAGTTGAGTTTTAATTGCAATTTTGAAAATTCTGTGTCCTTCTAGTTTACCTTCTTCCTAGTGCCCTGACCTTTAAAGATTTCAGTTGGGAGGTTTATGTGTTCAGCAAGGCCCGACCTCTTTATGTTATCCTGAACTTAAATCTTTGCCTCCTCAACACAGTCAGACTTTAGAAGACTCCACTCTACTCTTAGAAGTTTTAAGTGAAAGCTTATATCTCCCAGCCACACAACTTCAGGATTTGGCAAATATCTTAAGGAGGACTTGTAACACTACATATTGGAAGCCCCTGAAGTTTCCTTTACTTCCCTCTTTAGCCCATGAGATCATAAAGAACCCTGAATATTTTGACTCCCCACAATAGTTCTACTGTGCCCTGGTAAATACATATTTTAAGCTTCATGACAATGACCAAGATCACCACACATCCACAAGAAAACAAAAAAAGTGGCTGCAGAATGTCAGCTCAGGACTTCATGGTTCTACCACTCCAGAAACCTAACTCCTCTCATCCTCTTTATTTATGATGTCTTTTTTTACTTTTCTAGTTTTCTTATTGTTCATGAGAGGAATATTGGTCTGTACCAAATTCCTCCATCTTATCCAGAAGCAAAAATTGAAGCTTTTTAAAAACTCTGTGAAATGGAAGTTACTGTGCTATGTTACATACCCTGTATCAATTTATTTTTTAACATAGCATAGCACAAAGCAAAATAGCAATACTGCAGAGCTTCAGAAAGTAGAGATTAATTCTTACTTATGGGAAAAGAAAGGTGACAATGAAAAAGAACATTTCTTCTAGGATTTATAAGTTTGGAAATATTTTAATGGAAGTAAAAATAAACATTCTTAAGTAAAGAGAAAAGTAGAAGCAAAACTGTAAAGGTAGACCTACAGGGTATGGATTTAAACTATGAATTGGCTACAACAAAAGATAAAACTGTGAAATTTGGTGGTGCCAAATTGTGAAAGGATTAGACTGGCACCAATAGTTTAATCTTTTTAGATACATGAAGGTTTGCTGAACATTTTGCAATACTTAAAATAGTCAATACATTCCAAAGTTATCCTGTAGACAATTAACCAGCCTTAAATATTCAAGTAGGTTAGGGAATGATAACAATATTCTTGATGATCATTAAGGAAGTCTAGAGAATTAGAAAATATGTGAAATATCCAGTCAAACCTGTAGATAGAAGAAACTGAAATTGCTTAGCCAATGCTTAAATAAGAGAACCAATATTATATTACTCAAAATTTTCTAGTTTGATATAGCTAATGTGCTAATGTATTGCTAATGTGCCCCTAAAATGTGTTATTCCCTTTATTTATGGTAATACTGAATTGGCTGGGCTTGTGGCCACCTGGTTCAAGACTATTTCCAGTCTTTCTTGTGCATAGCTTTGTATGGTCATTTGGCTAAGATCTAATAAATAGAATGCAAGGGGAAGTGATTCTTCAATTTTCCTGGTCTCTTGCTTAAAAGGAAATTGCCTGCCCTGGACTTTCACAATTTCTTTCTTCCTCTACTGAACAGTCAACATAATAGTGATCCCTGCTCAATCCTGCAAAGGAAAAACCTTTCCGACTCCAACATGATTGATCATGCAGAGCAGAGCTTCCCTGCTAGCCTAGACCACCCACTTCCTAACCTCTATATGAGAGTGAAATAAAATTGTGTCTTGTCTAAGCCAGGAGCTCTTTGTATAGCAGCTTAGCCTGTACTCTAAAATATATAGGGTAACTATTAAAAAAAAAATACCCTGGCAATTGGAGGCTCTCATTCCCTCCTTTGTCCTTGGAATCACATTCTGCTTGCCTTCCTAGCTTTCAGAAGCTGCCCGAAGGATACAGCCTTTACATAAAAATGTGGTGAAGAGACTACTTGGCCTGTATCCTTGACTGAACCCAGTTAAGTCCTCTTTATAAACTCACGATTCTGGCAGGTAAGTGCAGAGACTTACTTGTCTTGTGGCCGCCCAAGACAAGCCTCTTAAGTAAGTTTTCTTACATATTAAAACTGGCACTTATCTATCTAGAATGGTCTGCCTATTTATTCAGTCTCTTTTTGTCCTCATTGTATGGGACCATCTTGCCAAGCAACAATAGGTAACAGAGAAAGTAAAGAAAGTCGATACGTGGTAAGGGGAGGGTTTAAGAAATGAAATCCACACCTCAGGATCCACACCTGAAGATTGGTTTATATGTACATGCAAAAAATTCAAGAAAAAATAGTTACCAGATGATTAAAGAGAATGAGAGAATCATGAAGAAAATTGGAAAACAATGTAAAATACAAATGGGGAAGCGAAATTCAATAAGCACTATGTTTATCCATATAATTCATTTTAAATTTTAGCAATTCATTGTATTGAGACTAAATCACTAAGCCTCAGCAGTAGCAAGGAGAAAGAAAAACTGCAATCCTTTTTTTTCCCTAACGAATTAAAAACATGTTAATTATGTATTATCTTTATTTTCCTGTTCATTGAGTTCTTTGATTTTCTTGAACCCAAAGGGGACTTTTGGAAACAAATACTTTACCTTGGCCTTATGATGGTCATATTTCACAACAGATAAACATTTTATTATGTAGAAGAAATAAAGGGTGTTTCTTTATATTTATGATAACTGCTTAAGGTCATTTAATTAATATTTGTCATTATAGTACAATAAAAAGCACCAGAAATATTATTAATGATTCAATCCCTATAAGACATTGCAAATGTTTGTCTCTTTGTTCTACAAATATATTTGAAAACCTAAACTTTTCTGAAAGAGTATCTCATAAAACATATGTCAATTTTTATATTATAAAAAGCATTTTATCCTACAATAGGCAAAAAGCATACATTTTTCAAGAGGCATATTATTTTAACATGGTTGAATTTGTTGCTGAAAAAGCCATTTACGAATTATAGAATCGATGTCTTCTGCTAGTATTGACAAGCAGAATGAATTACTTCAGAATCATCCTATGGGCCTGAAACATAAAGCGATTTAAAAATAATCTGCAAGAAAAAAGCTTCATCATTATCTATTTGAAATGAACTGCAGTTTATATGTTGGAAAACATTGTCTAAGATATATACTAAATGTTAATATATACTTAATACTAAACACATGGGTAGGTCATATTAATGTAAATGCATTAGAAAAATGAGAAAAATATGTGAATACCCTGAGGCAAAAATTATGTTTTAATTCATTACATGTTCTTTGTTGTGAAAAAACCTCACTCTCACTTTTTATCAACCCTAAAAAAATTCAGTTATCAGAATACTATTTTTTAAGAGTTCATCCAATTAATTATGCCTGGAGGGAATACTAGAGCAGTGCTGTAACAGGGGCAGCTCTTCCCCAGATAATGTGGTTTCTTTGGGTGAGATCCTTGTAGATGACTTTTGCCTAGGGTATTGGACCCTCACTCCTATAGAAAATAATTGTGGAAACCCCAAGAGAAAGAAAGAATGGCATAGTTATAGAGGTCAATGGCAGACTGGGATAGCTCCCATTATTGTTGAGACTTACTCTAACTTAAAGTATTCTAGCATTTTTGAAAATGCATTAACTTGTTTTCTGAAAAATGAATAAAAAATCTCATCATATTTCCTACATACTTTTATCCACCTGTGCCAACACCTTAGTGTTTATGTTATAGAAAGAGGAAGTTCACAGCTAAAAGGGACCTAACTGGTCACATCATTAATTTGCTTTTTCAAATTATACTGCCTTGAGTTACAATGATGCAAATAATATTTACCATAAATTGTTTAAAGAATTTAACTCTACATGAAATTAATCAGTACACTGTATACAATGAAATGCTACAGATAAAAAAATTAGTTGGCAGTTATATAATGATATTCTTTAGAAAGTCAAGATCTTCCACAAGAATAATATAATTTTAAGACAGACATTTATCAACATACATTTTTATTATTTCTTGCTAAGAAGTAAGTATTAGAGAAACTTGGTGAGTAAATAATTAATGTAAAGTAAAACTTAGTACAAGCTCATCTGGGCTTCCCTGGTGGCACAGTGGTTGAGAATCTACCTGCCAATGCAGGGGACATGGGTTCGAGCCCTGGTCTGGGAGGATCCCACATGCCGCGGAACAACTAGGCCCGTGAGCCACAACTACTGAGCCTGCACGTCTGGAGCCTGTGCTCCGCAACAAGAGAGGCCGCGACAGTGAGAGACCCGCACACCGCGATGAAGAGTGGCCCCCGCTTGCCACAACTAGAGATAGCCCTCACACAGAAACGAAGACCCAACACAGCAAAAATAAATAAATTAATTAATAAACTCCTACTCCCAACATCTAAAAAAATAAAAAAAAAATAAAAAAACTTGGTACAAGCTCATCTAAAATAATAAGTAAAAAATCATCAAATATTAAGTCAATAAGGATTTAAATAATTCAATGATGAGCTTCTATGACTACAAACCCCCAAATATTGTACTATAATAATTAATTGCAAGGAGAAAAATGATCTAGTAGTTATCATTTTGAGAGTTGCCCAATTTTTCACAAATTATACAACTAAAAGTAAAAATTTAGGAATTTTATGTTTATAGAATAGATTATAATGATGGTTTCACAGGTGTATACTTATCTCCAAACTCATCAAGTTGAATACATTAAATATGTACAGGTTTTTGTATGTCAATTGTAGTCCGAACAAAATTGTTTTTTAAAAAAAAACAGGTGGTGGTGGTGGAAACAGCTAAGCTCTTCCACACACTTATGTATCACAGACCTATTTTATTCACTAATAAAAGATTATTTAGAATCATAGAAAAGGAATCATATTTGATACTTGATGTAAATATTTTCCTCTACACAGCCCAATTTTTGAACAGTTTACGTGTCCTGCAAAATTTGGAGATACCACTTCTACATGTCTCTGTGCATATTTCAGTATTTCAACAAACTGAAGTTTCAGTAAAATAGGAGAAAAACATCTGCTAAGTATTACTTTAAAGAAATGGTACATCTCAGCAAACAGCACTTATGGAGGTATCAGATTAATATTACAACTTTAAACGTACTTTTATCTCCATTCTCAGGCTTTTCACAATTTTCTTCTCTGATAAAGTCAGAACATTTAACAGACACAGAAAAAACATGTTTATAAGACATAACAAATGTATATCAAATGATTTCATAAGCATTATGCTATAAAAAGTAGTATATGAACATTTAAATATAGTAAAATTCACTCATATATTCTGAGAAATAAGTGGGCATGAATAAGTGGGCAGAAGTTATCTCTGAGGATGAATCTTAATACTATTACCTAATATGAGAGTGTGATAAAAATGTCACTTCATTTCGATTTATAGTAAGTAAATTGTCACATAGCAAATATTGGTACCAGATTTTTGTTCAAGTAATCACTGACTACTGTGAAGCATTTTTACTTCCTAACTAGAAGTTTTAGTCAGATATTTCTTTGAAGGGTTTAATTATTCTATATCTTTCTAATAATATTAAATGTAAAAGTTATTAATATTAACATACGTTTGATTAGATGTAATGAAATTGCTACTGGAAATGTTAAGAAAAATAGTAATGAAAAAAATTTACGTGTGACCTTACCACAGTCTTAACAATTCCAAATTATAAGTGAAAAATGTCATAAATATCTGTCTGTATGCACGTTTATGAAAAATTGGTTATTCCTTGCATTTCATATATGTAGTGGGATTTGTTTAACATGATATCATGAATATGACTATGCTTATAAATATACTTTCAAGTATCATTTTAATGTTTATTTAGTAAACGGTAAAATTTATTCAACTAATCCTATTTTGATTCTTAGATTATATACAGTTTTCACTGTTATTAAAAAATAATATCGCAACAGCTAAATCATGACTGAGTGTTTACATTCATTGCTGTTCTCTTAGGATGGAGGGAGGGAGCAGTGGAAAACTGAACTTGTTCTGTGTTCCAGCTCAAGTGAGCACAACCCCCAAAAATGTCATAAATGAGGTATTCACTATCAGGAATAAATTAGCATACCACAGAGGATATTGCACTGATCAGCAGATCTACGAGGACTGTTTTCAGAATCAACCATTTCTTTCAGGAACAAGGTCCCTAGACATTTTGAACTTTTGACTTAAAAGGCAGACCATGAAATTTCATAGAGCAGAAAGAGCACTAAATCATTTGTAAGAACAGCTGAAGTCAAGTTTCAGCTTTGATCCATATGAGCTTTATGATACTGTCCTCAATTCATGCTATTTTTGCAATAAGTAAACCAATATATCAAACAGAAAAACTAGCATATCTATAGTTTTGATCATATAATGGACTTGGATTTTAAAATTTTATCTTGCTGTATACAAATGTTGTCATTTAATTTTTTTTCTGTTTGTGTATAGTACCTTGAATCTTTGTGTTTTCACAATGTCATTGTTTTCTGTCCAAGAAATAAGCAAAGTCTACAATAATACTAGTTATAAGCTATTGTTCACTCTATCCCTAGCCACCAAAATTCTCCAAGCTTCAAGAAGATAATTCTTGTGAATTCACAGCTAGATGATGCAATTCAATAGATATTTTGTTGATTTATTTGTTAAATGTCATCATCAGATTAATCACTCATTGTCTAAAGTGTCATTGTGAAATGGCAGAAATCACCACTTAATTTTTAATTGATGCTTTTGATTTAGATATGATATAAAGTAGGAAGTTATATGTGCTTAAAATATTTCTTAAAAAACATCATCAATATTCATTAACTTTTATATTATTTTTATATCTTAGTGCTGTTCTGCACATTGCAAAAAAAAAAAAAAAAAAACTTTACCCATACAGTTATCTGTTACACAGGTTGTACTGACTTCAAGTGGATTTAAGACATCCACTCTCCAAATAATGCAATACACAGTTCTGCATGCTTATTCAGAAAACTTTTGTGTTCTATATACACAGAACCTATAAAATACAGTTTAAAACAAGTTGAAAGTAAAAAAAAGCAGCTAATTAAGATCTGAGACCGAAACAAAATATTACAAAAATCTGTGCTACATGTCCCCTCCAGAGACAACGTCAAAAGCCAAATGGACTTTACCCTTTTTCTTTCCTCCATAGCCCCTTAAACACCATCATTCTAATACTCTATGGCTATATTTTGTTAAAATATTTGTTTTATTTTAGTTATCTAAAAATATCTAAATCCACCATTGACCATTTGTACACAGTGTATCTGTACTGGCCCAAATTCATTTTTATGTTGATTTTTAAAGGACACTACATACATCAAATTCCAAATTCTAGAATGTCCCTATTGTCACATTACAGAGGGGAAAAGAAAATAAATATTTGCTTCCACTTTACAAATGATTCTGAGTAATATTTTGCATCCCTAAATTTTTTTCTATTGGTTCAATATAAATTAATATAAGCCAAATGCTAAGCATTTTACTTTGACTTTCAAATAAAAAAAGCAAATATATTTTTATTAAATTGTTCCATAAATCAATAAGAAAATCCACAACATTTAGAACAAATTAGCTTTATGAAAACATATAATATGCAAAATTATTTGAACCTTCCTAGCTATTCAAATGGAAATAATCCATATGCACAATGCTAATTTTTGTTATATATGTGTATATAAACACACACATTACATATATATGTACATACCTATGCAGCCACAATATATGTAATTTTAAAATATTTTTTCATAATTTTAATTATAAGGCAAAGTACTGGTAATTAAACATTTTAGTTCTTATCTCTCTTTTTCAATAGTTTCTTAAAAAAATTTTCCTCAAATCTCAAATGTTTCTGCATCTATATCTAGCAACACAGCAATAGGGCTCTTAAGTAGCATCTTCTTTAAAATTAATAAATCAAAATAAGTGGAAAAAATTCAGTGTGCTAAAGTGTGAAGCAATAAGAAATGCCTCTTCTTATTTATAGTATCATATATCTTTGTTAAACTCCACCCCAAAGTTGAGGCAGATGTAAATCTTGAGACTTTCATTGGTTAAACAAAACCATACTGATTCCATAAAGGTTACTGTTCTTCACAATAATCTTTAACAATGGTATCTGTCTTTTGGAGGGAAATATATACAGATCTCAGAAAATCTCCATCTTAAATTGTAATTTGTTTCACATTTAATGCCCATTTTCTGACAATTTATAAACTGTTAAAACTCTCTGGTTAAAACCTGTATAAAATTTAAGACAAAACATATGAGATTATGCTTCTTTCTGAAATAATTATACTCCCACGTCATGAGTTAAAAGTTCATTTTAACTTATATGTCAGCCTCTCAGAGAGAATTTCAGAATACTGATGACTAAATTCACACTTTAAAGAATCTAGTGATATATTTAAGTTAAAATTTTGACATTGTATATTTGTTATCACATCACTTTTTGTTTGGAGTAGCATTTATTTGTTTTATGTCCTTATCAGAAGGGTAGAAAATTATACATAAGAAAATTCCATTTGTTATAAATATGTCATTTTACACTATGTTTCAAAATTCTTACAGAATATACTTAGCAAAATAAACAAGACACAATTTGCTACTTAGATGGAAGTCAGTCTTGAAACTGAGGAAAACATCCTTTTCTAAGTAAACTGAAAAAATATGAATAATTTAATTCCAAAATCATCTTGACAGAGTACCAAATAATTATTTAAAACCTGTATTATTCCTACTTTATAATGAAGTAAATTCAGTCACTGGCCCTAAGCCACCTTTGCTTAAATTTATCTGGCTTGCACAAGAGGAGAATCACCTTTTTAAAGATTTCATTATGGGAGGGATGAATAGATAGAGCACAGAGAATTTTTAGGGCAGTGAAATTACTCTGTATTATACTATAGTGATGAATACATGTCATTATATATTTGTCCAAACCCACAGAATGTATAATACCAAGAGTGATCTTTCATGTAAACTATGGATTTTAGGTGATTATTTGTGTGTCATGGCATGTGTTTTATCTCATTCTCTTCAAATGAAGACACTAACAGAAAGAGCTGTCATACTATAAGTTCATCAATGCTTCATATTGGTCACTGAATAATTACTAACATGATGCTGTGGCATCATCATAATTATAAATTCTTGAAATATCTTTAATTATTCTGAATACAGTTAAGTAAAATCCTTGCTAATTAGCATAGCCCCCTATGTGTGAGTGGTGGAGACTAGTGGGTTCCAAGACAAGCAGTCTTATTTGATCAAGAATTCTTGTGAATACAATATCACTAAATGTCCTTTAGGCTATTGTCTGTGGTGTAAAGTGCACGTGAGCACCAGAGCACAGAATCTCTCTTTGACAGGAAACGAATGTCCTTGTGTAGGAAAGGATAGAACACAGCAAATCAACAGAGATGGATTCCCAGGTAATTCCTATAATTAGCTGACAGATATTTTAAAACACTAGACTCCATAAAGTAATACAAAATATTTCTATAACAAGTAAAAAGGATAGTAAATATCGACAGAGAAATAGAAACTGGAAAAGAAGAAAATAGAAACTCTGAAACTAAAAAAAAATATGACCTGAAACAGGTACAATAGAAATGGTCCCTTTAGGCTGTATAAGAGCTTACACACCATCCACGTGCAGATGTGTTATATTGTATTCAATCCTCTGTGGTATTCAAGCATGTGCTAAAGTGTGATGCAGTACCTCAGTAATAGCACTTGTTATTGGCCTTTATTCAACAAGTGCTTTAAAAAGAAGAACTTTGTTGTGAATAATGTAGAATCAGGAATATTCTGTTCTGAGAGATTCCAAAGCTGATTATACATATACATAAAGCTTTAATGCATCCAGTTTTATTCAATATTCCATATTGATTCTAAATGAAAAGCTCTATCCAGAGATACTGATTTACCCCTGGAATTGTACTACCTTGGTTAAATGTTACATTCTTTTAATAGTCAAATTCTTTGCCAAATTGATATGCATTTTCAGGAGGTGGAGAAAGGACTCTCAAATGTTCAGCGCTTATGTCATCAGACAGTTCTTCTGTGAAATTGCCTTGATGAAGGCATTCATTTGAAAATAAAGACCAGGCTATCTTCTCTAAAAAGCTTCTGTACAGCAAAAGAAACAATCAAAAAATGAAAAAAATCTACAAAATGGGAGAAAACATTTGTGAACCATATACTGGAGAAGGGGTTAGCATCCAAAATATATAAAGAAATGATACAACTCAATAACAACAAAAAAATCAAATCAAAAATGGGCAAAGGAACTAAACAGACATATTTCTAAAGAAGACATCCAAATGGCCAACAGGTACTTGAAAAGATACTCAACATCACTAGTCATTAGGGAAATGCCAAACAAAACAAAATGTGATATCACCTCACACCTATTAGATGGCTATCATCAAGAAGACAAGAGATAAGTGTTGGCAAGAATGTGGAGATAAGAGAATCCCTGCACAACTGCTGGTGGGAATGTAAATTGGTTCAGCCACTATGGAAAATAGTATGGATGTTCCTCAAAAAATTAAAAATAGAACTACCATATGATCCAGCAATTCTCATTGCTCTTGATCTTCAAATGTTGTGTAACAAAAGCTCTAAGTTCATACCAACTTCTAGTATTCATACCCTTTTATAACCTCCTCTCTTTGAATGTGGGTAGGATCTGTTGTTTGCTTCTAACCAAGAGAATATGGCAAAGTTGGTGGAATCAATCACTCCAATGATTATGTTACAGTATGTAAGATTCTATATTAGTAGCAGATTCACTGTATAGACTTTCTCCCTTAGCTTTGTAGATGCAATCTGCTTTGTCGTTAGAGTGCTTAGGGAAAAGGCCACACAGCAAGGAAGCATAGGGGTCTGTAATTGCCTAGGGTGGCTTCTAGTTGCAGAGGACAGTCTGCAGTTAATAGCCAGCAAAAGGTAGTGCCCTCAGCCCTATAGCCATAAAGAAATTAATTCTCCCAACAATCCAAGTGAGTTTGGAAGTAGATCCTTTCCTAGTCAAGCCTCCAGATGAAAGGCTTACATCTTGATTACAGTCTTATGAGACTCTAAACAGAAGACAGCTAAATCATGTCCAGGCTCTTCTACAGAAACAGTGAGATAATAAATGTGTCTTGAGGCACCATTTGTGATAATTTTTTTTAACTTAAAAAATATTTTTATATTATAGTTGATTAACAATGCTGTGTTAGTTTCAGGTATACAGCAAAGTGATTCAGATTTTTCTTTCTTTCTTTCTTTCTTTCATTCGTTCTTTCTTTTTATTTTGGGGCCACATCCTATGGCATGCAGGATCTTACTTCCCCGACCAGGGATTGAACCCGTGCTCCCTGCATTGTGAGCGCAGAGACTTAACCACTGGACAGCCAGGGAATTCCCCATTTGTGCTAATTTGTAAGACAGCAATAGAAAATTTAAATGAGTGCTGTTCCTCATACATTTGTATTATTCAACATCTCTCCTAGTATCTTTCAGTTTTCACATATTTCACTCTTTTTCTATGTGCCTCTATGAGCAGATTTAATTTTTCTCGGATTTTTTTTCAGGTTCTTTCAATAAAATATTTTATTTACATTACATTTATTTAATAAAGATATTGATGAATAATTTTTATGCTTTTACTTCTCAAATAATTTCACCAACATGGTGATACAGCATGACTTCCTATCTCAAGGCCACCTCCACTCACCTGTCGATGTAGCTAACTTTCTGCTCTGCTGATCAGTCTTCTAGAGTAATCTATTTTTCTGCTTTGGTGGATGAGTGAACTAAGCAAATTCTCTCCTGCACAGACAAGCTTAAAAAAGAAGGATTCCTGATGGAACATAATCAAACTATCATACAAGAGGGTGGGAAAATAACTACATTTTCACCTTTATTCATTCTATTCATGTCACCTTTCATAACTATTATGAAAAGTGACAATGGAAGAAATGACTCTTGAATACATATCTTTTCATATCTTGTGTTAAAGCCTACCTGAAATAATTGAGACCCCAAAAATTTTCACCCTATTTTAAAAATCAAACAATTATAGACAAAGATTTCTCTTTAATTTTGGGGTCTAGAGAATAGACCTAAACAGCACATAAACAATAAGTACAAATTCATTAATTCAACAAATATATATGGGTACTCAGAATGATCTAGAAAATAAGAACAGAACATAGTTAGTTATCACTGTAAGGGAGTATATAGAATTAAGAGGGAAACCATGACACAATGATGACAAAATATACAGCAAAAGTATATGTCACAAAGCAGATAGAAGTAAAATTTTATAAAATTTCATAGATTAAAAATATATCTAGTTATAGATTAAAGTATGCTATAAAAACATAATAAGCAATAAAAATGCTGTCAGAAAAACAAAAACTACACTCCAGGTAATTGTGAAAGAAAATTTTTTGAGAGTTTGAGAACCATCCTACCTGTTTTCATAAATGATATATAGGATATATATGGTGATGATACTATTTGTATCATAAAACCTTAATTGTGAGTGTGGGTGTATGTTTTAATTTTAGACAATAAACAGACAATATACAACTATTGATTTTTTAAAATAATCAAATTGTTTGGATGACTCCATAAACAATTTAAATTATTTTTACTAAATTGCCAAAAAATAAAAGATTGCCTTGATAAGGAGCAGCAGCTGTACTCGGGGAGTCTCATCTGCACCTGGACATCTTAGGAAATGCCATAACAAGATGAGACTTGGCAGTTTTGGTGGAGGGAATGAGTGTACTTTTTAAAGTGAAATGGCTTTGATTTATTGTGGCCAGTGGGAGGACCCTTTCAGACTATATTTTTCAAAAATACCCATCCCAATATATATGTCAACACATCATCTTCCTGCAATATGATGCTGAAACTTTTCCAACAAAAGAGATGCAGATGTCCTCCCCTTGAAATCTGGTGGACTTTTGTAACAACCTTGACAAATAAAACATGGCAGACATGTCACAGTGATTTACAAGTCATAAAATGTGATGTGGCTTCCACCTTACTATCTCTCTTGAGACACATGTCTTGGGTGCCCTGAGATGACATATAAGAATTATAAGTACTTGAAAGACACAATGCTGAAGATAACATTTTGAGAAATCACAGAGATAGAAAAAGTTGCCTGGGGAGCCACAGCTGTGTCAGGCCCCAGCTCTTTGAATCTTCCCAGCATCGATTGTCAGACATGAGTAAAGTAGCCTCAAATATTCCAAACCCACCCTCTGAGGGTTTTTGTTTTTTGAGACACTAGACACTGTAAAGGAGGAACCAGCCATCCTTACTGCAACAGGTCAAAATTTCTAGCTTACAAATTCATGACATTATGTGTTGTATTATATAACTATATTTTGGTGTAAGATATTACACACAATGCCAGTTATCTTAATCATAAACCTAGGATCAAATACACTAAAACTATTTGTTGAGTTTAAATCAAGTATCAGGGTAATGTATGGTACTAAATTAGCAGTCAGGAGACATAGATACAGGTCTTAGAACTAAGTGACTTGTGATCTTGGACAAGTCATTAAATTTAGAAGATTTTTCTATAAAAGGAAGAAAACGAACGAAGTGACAGCTAATTCCTAGAACCCTGTCTATAATGTATATTTATTATATGAAACATTCAAAATTTGTTTTCCAAATTTAAGATTGCACATGGCCTATTATGGAACACAACACTGCAAAACTTGAATATTATTTGTTAAGAACACGTGTTTGCCAAAAGGAGAAGTAATTGACTTATCATGATGGCAAGTGTCAATTGATATTATAAAAGTCCTTAGGTAATGAAGTCATATTTATATAACTAAAGGACCTGTTTCAGTTATACACAAAAAAACCATGCCTACTTCCATATCACTAGTGAGAATGGACATTTTAAAACTCTTTTAGGGTTCTTTAGAAGATCCACATTAATGCTACATTACATCACCATATGATTCAGCAAGGGAGACTGGGGTGGCCTCAACAGAGGGCTTTTTGCCAAATGGGTAGAAAAACATTCTGGAAAACAATTCACTCTACAGAATGAGACCAGGTGGTTCAATCTGAGTGTCTCATTGTTAGAAGGGAAAGGCATTTGCAATGCAGTTTAAGGTGTTTTACTTAAACATCTGCAAATTTAGGCACAGAATAGCAGCGGCTCTCATTGATGAGAGACCAACTTTGCCTGGTAGTAGGGGAAGGGAAAAAGTTGGCAAATCATTGACAGGGATTTCTTACATAAGTTTGATTAAGCACAGTTATTAGAAACACTTTTCAACTGATGTCAAATAATTTCTCATATACCTCAACTGATGATTGCTAATTCCACAGATAAACATTTTCTGATATTCAAATCAAAGTTTATGCTTTAACAAATATGTGTATATGCATGTGGAGACAACTGATTATAATATTTGAAATTAGTACTTTGTCAGTATGACAGTATTTCACTTTATTGTCCATGAGATGCCAAATATTTCTCTTTGAGATACCTATAATTACTATAAATTTTATAAAAATATTCTAAAGTACCTGACATGATATTTTGTTTAAAATACTCCTATCATTCTAGAGCTAAAGCATGGCTGTTCACAGTCTATGCTTAGAGCTCTAGAGAGTAGAATGATTGAACTACCTATTTCAGATGTCTAAAATAGTTTTGCTTATCTGAAACATACTAATCAATCATGGCAACCTTCTCCACTGAGCCTTGAAGAGGCTTCACAATACTTCTCAACACACCACCCTGGGCAATTGCTATCAATATATCTTAGCTAGCACTGGAAATGAAATATATCTTTCCATCTTTAGGCTAGAACTACAAACCCACAGTAAAAGGTACTCTCCTGATTTAGTAGTACAAATACAAGACATGCTTAGTAAAGGCATTAGGATGCAAATCTTCTAGCCTGTCTACTTCTTAACATGAATGATTCAATACAAGGTCTGTTAAGAGTCCTGGGAATTACATTTCAAATATTTTTTGTTATAAGTTCTCCACTTCTCAGGGGCACATGGTAGGATTGTAATTTCCTGCCTCTTTTGAGGCATGTTTTTGCCGGTGAAATGTATGCAAAAGTGTTATATATCTCTAAGTAAGTAGGTCTCTCCCTCCCTTGTCAATTCTAAGTTATTTGTTAAGATGGAACCTCCATCAGCTTGAGTCTAGAGTGACTACCATGAGAAGAACTCCCTTTGCCAATATGTATTGGGTGGAGTAGAAGAGAAACAAAAATTTACTATTTTATGCCAGTGAGATAGAGGATCATTTGTTAAGGAAAATGATGCAATACCAAGTCTATCATAACTAGTTCAGAAACTGGTACCTAGAAGTGAGTTGCTGCCATTGAAAACAATAACAATGATTGTAACTTAAAGACGTATTTGACATAGGGGCTAGAAAGTTGGTGGATTGCAAGCTACTATCAGAGACTTTTAAGATAGCAATCCATAATGCCCAGTGGAAAAATGCTTAAAGTGTCTCTCATAGTAACTTTGGAAGTAGAATATATGATTACTGAATTAATATGTCTAGGGAAAGAAGTCAGGAAATAGAATTTTTTAGCTTTTTTTCTGGTTTATGTCAGCTATGTTTGACCAGGTATTTAGAAAAGAGATTACCAAAGTAGTGTAGGATGCTCAGAAGTCGGAGTTGACATCTGTGAGTTCACTCTCTCAAATAAGAAATAAAAATACGGCCACACTATGGTTATCAAACATATCAGGACTTTTGCAATTAACCAAAAGCACAGAAAAAGCCCTGAAAAAGGTTATTCAAGAAAAACTACTGAACCTTGGTAAGAACAGTGGGGTCTTTGGCATTTTACTTAGAGTTAGTTCCATCTCCGCCCCCTAGTGTCTTGGTGTGGTAGTCATGAGGGCTGGCCGACTCACAGCCAACCAAAGAAACTTACCTCTTTTGGAACTTGGTTTTTTAGAAAAAAAAAAGCCTCATCATTAGAAAACAGGTAATATTTTGAAAAGCCCCACTTCGACTTTGTTACTATTTGATCTTATTCCAAGAACAACCCCCTGGAAAAAGCCCTACCTCCAGGGGCTTTCTGAAAACAGTAGTAATCAGCTCAAAACTTACATGCAAACAAAAATCTACATGCAAATGTTTATCCATATTTGGCAAAAATTTCAAGCAACCAAGATTTCCTTCAATGGGTGGATGAATAAATAAAAATAAATGGTACATTTATATGATGTGTGTTATTTACTGAAGAAAGGAAATGCCCTTTCAAGCCACAAAACAGTTTGGTCTGCAACACATATTTCTAAGTGAAAGAAGTTAGTATATAAAGGCTAAATTTTATTTGATTATATTATGTCAGTCTGGAAAAGGCAACACTATACATGCAGTTAAAATATCAATGGTTGCCAAAGGTTCAAGGTGAGAAGGAAGGTGGAACGAGTGAAGCACAGGGGATATTTTTAAGATAGTAAAGATATTTGTATGACACTATTGCAGTGGATACATGACACTAAGCATTTGTCAAAACCAATAAAACTTCACAGCACATAGAATGAACCTTAATATATGCAATTAAAAAAAATAATTTAGCAGGTCAGGTTATCTCAGACTGGAATGCAGAATGTGGCAAAATAGTCTTACTGTATTAGAAACATAGGAAACAACCTTACAGAAAGGAGTGGGGAAAAGACACTGAGCTAAATAATTTCAGAAATGTGTAGAGCCTCTAAGGCCAAAGGCAAAGAAAGACTACAGAAGCTTTGTATTCTAGGTAATAAAGTGTTTCCCATCGAGTAAAGGCTAACAATTCTGAAACCACTATATATTTAACTGGAATTGAACAATTAAGTAGATGGCACATGGTGACAGCCAGATTTCTACCTATTGGAGTAAGAAGTTACAGATAAAAGGAGGAAGTTAGAATGGTCCATGTGGTGATAGAATACAGTTGGATAGGTCAGTATTATGTTTAGCTTAACATAGATGCAGATGATTACATACAGAAGTGTTCATAGATATATATTGATAATATGTACCCTTGATATTATGTGATGATAATGCCACTTTATCTTCGTTGTCTTCCCCTCAAAACCTCAACCTCCATCTAATCATGAGAAATTTATCAAACAAATTCCAATAGAGGGGATTCTACTAACTAGTAATAACCCACACTCTTCATCAAAAACAATGAAAGACTATAACACTGTCCCATTCATGGAAAACCCTACAAAGACATGACTACTAAATGTAAAGTGGTATTCTGAATTCTGTCTGGGACAGAAAAAAGACATAAGTTAAAACCATACTGAATATAGTATGGATGTTTGTTCATAGTAATGTAGCATATCGGCTATATAATTGTAACGAATATGCCATGTTAATGTTAGAAGTGTAATAAGATTGATTGTAGATGAAATTGGGTGTGAGATATATGGGAAAATCTGTACTTTAAAAAAATTTTATTTATTTATTTTTTGCTGTGTTGGGTCTTCATTGCTGCGTGCAGGCTTTCTCTGTTTGCAGCGAGCGGGGGCTACTCTTTGTTGCGGTGTGTGAGCTTCTCATTGCAGTGGCTTCTCTCGTTGCGGAGCACGGGCTCTAGGTGCATGGGCTTCAGTAGTTGTAGCACGCAGCCTCAGTAGTTATGGTTCACGGGCTCTAGAGCACAGGCTCAGTAGTTGTGGCACACAGGCTTAGTTGCTCCGCGGCATGTGGGATCCTCCTGGACCGGGGATCAAACCTGTGTCCCCTATATTGGCAGGCGGATTCTTAACCACTGTGCCACCAGGGAAGTCCCATGTACTTTTAAAAAATATATAATATTTTAAAAATTTAGATATGTAACATAACACAAAATTCATCATTTCAAAGTATAAATTTCAAAAGTTTTTAGTATTCAATGCTGTACAACAACCATCACTACCTAATTTCAGAACATTTCCACGAACATAAAATAAACTCTGTAGCTATTAGCATTTAGTCACAATTTCTCCCTCTCTCTTTCCTCAACTATCTCATGGCAAACACTAATTGACTCTCTGTCTTTACAGATTTAACTATTTTGAATATTTCATATGAATAGAACCATATAATATGTGGTCTTTTGAGTCTGGCTTTTTTCACTTAGCATAATGTTTTCAAAGTTTATTCATGTTTTAGTAACAACAATTCTGTCATTTTTATGCTTGAATAATATTCCATTGTGTGGATATACCACACTTCGTTTATCCATTTGATCAGTTGACAGGCATTTTGATTGCTTTCACTTTTTAGCTATTATGAATAATGCTGTTAATAACTTCCATGAACAAGTTTTTGTGTTGAAATATGTTTTCATTTATCTTGGATACATACTTAGGAGTGGAACTGCTGGCTCCTAACAATTCTGTTTAACTTTTTGAAGAACTGCCCAACTGTTTTACACAGTGGCTGCACTGGTTTACACTCCTATGAGCAATGTACAAGAATTCCACTTTTTCTACTTCCTCACTAATACTTGCTATCATCTGACATTTTAATTCCAGCTATCCTAATGAGTATAAAGTGATATCTCATTTTGGTTTTGATTGTATTTCCCTGTAGAGCATTTACATATGCTGTTGGCAATTGCATACCTTCTTTGAGGAAGTCTCTACTCAAATTTTTACTCTACTTAAAAAAAAATAGTTGTCTCTTTTTGGTTGAGTTGTAAGAGTGCTTTATATATTTCAGATATATTGGACCCTTTTCTTTACTTTTTTTGTTATTGTTGTTTTTGTTGTTGACTTACAATGTTGTCTTAGTTTCAGGTGTACAGCAAAGTGACTCATTTATACATACACATATATCCACTCTTTTTTAGATTCTTTTTCCATATAGGTCATTACATAGTATTGAGTAGATTTCCCTGTGCTATACAGTAGGTCCTTATTAGTTATCTATTTTATAAATAGTAGTGTGACTATGTCAATCCCAATCTCCCAATTTATCCCTCCCCACACCCTTTTCCCCCTGGCAACCATAAGTTTATTTTCTACATATGTGACTCTATTTCTGTTTTGTAAATAAGTTCCTTTATACCATTTTTTAAGATTCCACATATAAGCGATATCATATGATATCTGTCTTTCTCTGTCTGACTTATTTCACTCAGTATGACAATCTCTAGGTCCATCCATGTTGCTGCAAATGGCATTATTTCATTCTTTTTAATGGCTGAGGAATATTCCATTGTATATATGGACCACATCTTCTTTATCCATTCTTTGTTGATGGACATTTAGGTTGCTTCTATGTCCTGGCTATTGTAAACAGTGCTGAAATGAACACTAGGGTGCATGTATCTTTTTGAATTATGGTACTCTCTGGATATAGGCCAAGTGGGATTGCTGGATCATACAGTAGCTCTATTTTTAGTTTTTTAAGGAATGCCAATACTGTTCTCCATATTGGCTGTACTCATTTCCCACCAACAATGTAGGAGGGTTCCCTTTTCTCCACACCCTTTCCAGCATTTATTGTTTGAAGATTTTTTGATCATGGCCATTCTGACCAGTGTGAGGTGATACCTCATTGTAGTTTTGATTTGCATTTCTCTAACAATTAGTGATGTTGAGCATCTTTTCACGTGCTTCAATAAGTGGTGCTGGAAAAACTGTACAGCTACATGTAAAAGAATGAAATTAGAACACTCCTAATGTCATACACAAAAATAAACTCAAAATGGATTAAAGACCTAAATGTAAGATCAGACACTATAAAACTCTTAGGGTAAAACATAGGCAGAACCCTTTCTGACATAAATCACAGCAAGATCTTTTTTGATCCACCTCCTAGAGTAATGAAAATAAAAACAAAAATAAACAAATAGGACCTAATTAAACTTAAAAGCTTTTGCACAGCAAACAAAACCATAAACAAAATGAAAAGACAACCCTCAGAATGGTAGAAAATATTTGCAAATGAAGCGATCAACAAAGCATTAATCACCAAAATATACAAACAGCTCATGCAGCTCAATATCAAAAAAACAAACAACCAAATCAAAAAATGGGCAGAAGATCTAAATAGACGTTTCTCCAAAGAAGACATACAGATGGCCAAAAAGCAGATTGAATTGACCCCTTTCAAATAAATAATTTTAAAGATGTTTTATCCCATTGTACAGAGTTTTTTCCCCTGATTTTTTTTTAATTCTTATAAATATTTTTTATCCAAGTATAGTTGATATACAATATTATATTAGTTTCAGGAGTACAACATAATGATTTGATATTTTTATGGATATACTTCAATTAAAGTTTTTGCAAAATAATGCCTATATATGTCCCTGTGCTATACAATATATTCTTGTTGCTTACTTTATACATAGTAGTTGGTATCTCTTAATCCCATACCCTTATCTTGCCATTCCCTTCTTCCATCTCCTCACTGGTAACCACTAGTTTGTTCTATATATATCTGAATCGGTTTGTCTTTTATTATATACATTTGTTATTCTATTATTTTGTTTCCACATATAAGTGACAACAGAGTATTTGTCTTTCTCTGTCTGACTTATTCCACTAAGCATGTTACCCTTTGAGTCCATCCACATTGTTGCAAATGGCAGAATTTCATTCTTTTTCATAACTGAGTAATATTCCATTGTATGTATATACCACAACTTCTTTATCCATTCACCTGTTTATGGGCACTTAGGTTGCTTCCATATCTTGACTATTATGAATACTGCTACTATGAAATTTGGGGTGCACATACCTTTTCTTTTATTGAATTTCTGAATTTTATTTTATTTTTTTTACACAGCAGGTTCTTATTAGTTATCCATTTTATACATATAGGTGTATATATCTTTTTGAATTAGTGTTTTTGTTTTCTTTGTATACATACCCAGGATTGCTCGATCATATAGCAGCTTTACTTTTAGCTTTTTGAGGAATGTCCATACTGTTTTCCATAGTGCCTGCACCAATTTACATTTCCACCAATAGTGTACTAGGGTTCCCTTTTCTCTACATCCTCACCAACATTTTTTATTTGTAGATATTTTGATGATAGCCATTAGGACAGATGTGAAGTGCTATCTCATTGTGGTTTTGACTTGATTTCTTTGTTGGTTAGCAACGTTGAGCATTTTTTCATATGCCATATTCTTTGGAAAAAATGTCTATTCAGTTTTTCTGCCCATTTTTAAGAAGATTTTTTTATTATTTTGATATTGAGTTGTGTTGCAGTTTATATATTTTGGATATTAACCCCTTATTGGTCATATCATTTGCAAATATTTTCTCACATTCAGTTGGTTGTCTTTTCATTTTGTCAATAGTTTCCTCATTGTGCAAAAGCTTTTAAATGTGTGCCCATTGACTTTAGTAGGAGACCTGGATCTGACATGAACGCTGCCACAGTGTGCTGGCAGCTATCACCTTGATAGGAGGTGGGGTTGGAGATGGCAAAATTTGCTTTAAATTTGGTGATATATTAAAACAACTTGTAAGTATATATATTGTATACTTCTTTAAATGTTACTCAAATGGTTAAATATCTTTGCAGAAACAACACAGGCAAGATACATAAAAAAGGCAATCCAAACACAGAAACTAGAATAAGTGGCACAGTGCAGTGTTATACAAAACATGGAATATGGATCAAGACTGCCTAGGCACAAATTTCCCTAGTAAACTTAGGCAATTTACTTTCTCTATGCCTGAGTATATCATTATAAAACAAAGATAAGGGGCTTCCTTGGTGGCGCAGTGGTTGAGAGACTGCCTGCCGATGCAGGGGACACGGGTTCGTGCCTTGGTCCGGGAGGATCCCACATGCCGCGGAGCGGCTGGATCCGTGAGCCATGGCCGCTGAGCCTGAACATCCAGAGCCTGTGCTCCGCAGCGGGAGAGGCCACAGCAGTGAGAGGCCCACGTACCACAAAAAAAAAACAAAAAACAAAGATAAATAATAGTTCTGTGTAAAAACAGTAATTGCTTTAAATGTTGAGAGAATTAAATTATGTGTGTGTGCACATGTGTAAAATATTTACAAGGGTAATGATACATAATGATTGGTGATTGCTATATAAAGGTGTTATTAATATTTTACTTAAAATATCCACATACAAATTAAATTAATTATCAGTAAGTATTAAAGGCATTTACATTAATGTATTAAATGCCACATTCTCATCCACAGTTGCAAAATTCCAAAATGCAGGCCATTATGTATATGATTTTGAATGTTGCCTTCAGCACAAATCACATTCATTTCATCTTGGTTTATTTCTATATTTCATGATTACTGTTTATGTCTGAGTCTTCATGACTTTTGATGACTAAAATATATTTTGCTATTCTATTGATTAAGTGTATTCTACTTTTACTAAGCAAAGTAAGACACAAAACAACCACAAACAGGAATAATGTATTGATAACTCCTACAGGGTGCTTAAAACAATCATCCCACAGTTTTTATGACTTTCTGAAATACATTATATCACACTGTGTGGATTCTATTTTCTCTTTTATAATTAATAATATGCTACAGCTTATGGAATTAAACTCTCAGTGTTTATAATAATATAACTAATATCCCTCTACATATCAGTTATTTATTTTCCCTTGACTGCTTTGAATATTTCCATTATTTCAAAACCATTTTGACATAAGAAATTACATTATCAAACACTTTGTTTGTAACTGTAACTAGTAGCACAGAGAATTAAGTATGAAGACAGCATTCAGTAAGGTAAGTGATGTCATTTTATTAATACCATATACTCGAATTGTCATTGACATAGTGAAATGGAATTTGCTTAGACCATGTTAAGTCAGTGTTTTTAAAACTGGATTTTTACTCTGTGTCAGTACAGAGTATGTGACTGTAATTTTTAAATGAAATGGTAGTTACTATGGGCTTTAATATGAGACAAACACCGTCTCTCATCTACCACCCTTCACCCTAACACACAGACACACATAGCCATTCTATGGTCTAATCTTATGTGATCCTTTTGGTTCAACCTAACTGAACTCTTTTTATATTATATAATTATATTCATGCATTTTCCTAAGATGTTCACTCTGGAATAAGCTTTACCCCAGTTTTACCTGATGCCTTCTTGTATACATCTTCAAGATTTTCTTTTAATTCCCATTTAAAATATGATAGTGTTGAGCATCTGTGTAATATTCCACTTATTAAATAATGAAGAGCCAGATGTGTAATCTTCTACAGGTAACTTCTGTGACAGCCACAGGATGTATAGTAGAAAAAGCATTTCAAAATTAGACAGAAAAAATATATTTAAAATTCATGGCCTCTGTTTTGATGTTTGTTTGTTTTTAAACCCGAGATTTGGTTATTTGTCCTATACTAGGGATTCTACCTCACTAGAGTTGCCAGATCAAGCAAAGAAAAGTGCAGGATGCACAGTTGAATTCGAACTTCAGATAGACAACGTATTTTTTTTAGTATACTTATGTCCCATGCAATACTTGAGTATACTTGTTCTAAATAATACTCATTGTTTATCTGAAATTCAAGTTTAAGTACATATACTATAGCAAATAAAATTATAAGACAATCAGTTAAATTTTAATTTCAGATAAACAATGGTTAATTGTTTACTATAAGTATTTTATCTGGCAGGTCTATATTCCACAGAGTTTAGAATGCTGAGAGAGTGGAAGGGTAGGCCAATTCTATGGGAGAAATACCACTGGACTTTGGATCATTTCCCCAATTCAGAATGTAGCACTAGAACTTCAATTCCAAAGGCCTATTATTTCCTTCATTTCTACTGGTAAGGGTCTCCACTATGCTTCTTTAGTAGGTATGAGCTTGGGGGTGGGGTGGGGGATGAGGATCAACATTCTGTTTTCCTCCAAGTTTGGGGTATTAATGGCAATTCTCCCCTCACTAAGAGGGGTTCTGAGTTTGGGATTAGTGTGAGGAATGATACCAGGCTGTGCTTTTCTATTCTGCTCAGAAATGTGTTTCATTCTTTCCTGAGAGTTTGGGTTTTTCTTATTTGTTTACTTTGGTTTTTAAATTAAACTGTACTGTTTACCCTAAAAAAAAGAAAAATATCTCTTCTGACTCTTTAGAATATGTGATATTGGTAAAATTCCTTAACTTGTCTGAAAATCCACATCTTCATAAATAAAAGCTAACTTATAAAAGAACAAACTAGTAAGAATTAAAATAAAATTGTACCTGAAATTGATAAATATGCATTTATAATTTAAAAATATATTAATTAAAACATTGCAACATATTTATTTCTGTACTAGTCTGAACATTCAAAGAACTTTAATAATATATTTTCTAAACCAGTTGGAACATAAATGGCTTAGTAATAGTAATAAATGATCTAGAACATAGTAATATATGATCTAGAGTAGTAATATATGATCTTAGAACCATTTGGAAGCACAAATTGATTATAATAATTAATACTTTTAGCCAAAACCTATAATTTTAAATAAACTCAATTAAACTACTAGTGGAAATTTGATTCTAGTGATAAAAATATCTACACTTGTTTTTAGCTTTTGAAACAAAGGATATTTATTTATTTGCTTACTTTTTAAAAAAGTGAATTAACATTTCACATTAATAAATAATTTAATTTGTTCTGTATAATATTTATGAGAACTTACTCTATACTCTGTAAACTAATCTATTATGACTCCACTGGAATACTATGGTTTATGAACACATACTTTCCTATGCATTTAAGAAATGCTACAGTATTTTTATAAATGTGTTAACTCAAATAAACCTCAAGTTGCAATTTTTGGGCTGCTGGTCATTTTTAAAACTACCAGCATACATACAGTGAACCATCTTAAATTCATTTGTATTTAATTCATGCACAGCATCATTCTAGGATGTAGATTCTTATTAGAAGAAACACAAATAATGAATACCTTATGATTATTGATTACCAAGTCATTTAGTTAAGTGTGGCCTATGCAGTGTTCACTCACATCATATACAACAGTTCAAAGAAAGGTAATTTAGAGTCAAGAGCATAATCTATTTTTGTCATCAGCCTTTTAATTCCTTTAAGCTAAACTTAAAAGAACGCTATTTGAAAATATTTTATATTTTAAAGACTCCCTTTGAGCAATCTAACAACAATTCAGAAGAACAATTCTTGGAAAATGTCCAAAGTATTTGTCTTCATAGATTGTTGACATAAACACTGACAAGAGAAATATTCTATACTCTATAGTCTAGTGAATACCTGATTGTAATATCTGCCAAATATTC
Organism: Mesoplodon densirostris; assembly: GCF_025265405.1. Classification (NCBI taxonomy): domain Eukaryota; kingdom Metazoa; phylum Chordata; class Mammalia; order Artiodactyla; family Ziphiidae; genus Mesoplodon; species Mesoplodon densirostris. Next base: position 44,944,915 of record NC_082665.1, read on the forward strand.
CTGCTAAATTGCAATCTTGTGAGGCTTCATGGATGCTAATTATTTGTATTTGTTATTCTTGTATAATAGAAGCTATAATTTTGTGTTCAGTTGAGTAGCAAAGAAATAAGAAGACTCACACCAACCTATATAATTATGATTCTCACACACAGACACACACAAAATCTCATTAGCATAAAGTTACTAATAATATCTTATTGAGCAGTCTTGTACCTTAAAATGTTGTCATGAGGGCTTCCCTTGTGGTGCAGTGGTTGAGAGTCCGCCTGCCGATGCAGGGGACATGGGTTCGTGCCCCGGTCCGGGAAGATCCCACATGCCGCGGAGAGGCTGGGCCCGTGAGCCATGGCCGCTGAGCCTGCGCGTCCGGAGCCTGTGCTCCACAACGGGAGAGGCCACAACAGTGAGAGTCCTGTGTACCTCAAAAAAAAAAAAAAATGTTGTCATGAGTTCTTAGAACAATTTATTTGTTATGGATAGTCACAACTGAGGCTTTAGCAAGTTAATATTGCACAAGTGATACCAAGAGAATTGTATAAAAAGTAAAGTGGCATTTTCCAAGAGTATGCTGAAATTAAAACAAGTATATCCAATGAGACTAATGATCCATCTAATTCAGTATTCTCTATCTTATAGTCACTAAACGTATTTTAATTGCTTTATGAGCTGTAAGCTAAATGATCTTCCATACGTATCTGCTATGGTAATCTCTCTATCTCACAAGGCAGGACTAATGGGCATTAATGACAATCATATGTCCAGAATGGATGCCAGATGCATTTATTCAATGAGGATCTTCTAGTTAAGAGTCTTTCTCTGCCAAATAACATTTAATTTTGTACAGTAAGGACCCATTTCTAGCCAGCAATGTTACGTTCAAGTCAATGGTTTTCTTTAAATTTTTCCTCCAAATTACCACTATTTATTAGGCATTTACAAGTTACAATGCTAGAATTTTACTACCATAAATTTTATTTTGTTAAAAATCTCTTATATTAGTTTGTATTTATTTGTTGAATGTCCCTTTTTGAAAACCTTTATGCCATTTCTTCCTGGTAGTTTCATTCCAACCAAATGTGCATTTTTCTCTATTTTGAGCATGACTGAATATAAAATAAACTAGAAAATAATATTTTTGAAGGGTAACTTTAAAGAAAAAAAATAAAAAAAGACAGGAATGGATAGCTAGGTAGAAGATTGATAGATAATAAGATAGATGATAGGTAGATAGATGATATATCAGATGGATCATAGGTAGATAAATGATAGATAAAGGAGGGAGAGAGAGAGGAAGGAAGGAAGGAAGGCAAGAAGGAAGGGAGGGAAGGAAGGAAGGAAGGAAGGAAATGAAATTCACCAAAAATTAATTTTTCTATATTCAGGTAATGGATAATGAAATATTATAATGATTTTTTGTTGTTGTTTCTACTTTGCTATATTACCAAATAGGATACCATCAGCATTCTTATAAGCTGTAACAAAATAAATGCTATAAAAGATATTAGTGCAGAAATAACAAAAACAGGGCACACATGTATGATTTGCACAGCTAAATTTAATTAAAAATAACTTAAAAAAGATTAATGTCCAACATTTAAAGGTTAAAAATAAACTGGACACTTTTATGTTGGCATGTAGAGAAAAATATCAACTTAGCTGGCATATGACAATTTCTGTTCATATAAGGTTCTATTTCTATGAAGAGAATAACCATACACTTTTTAGAACTTTTTTTTAAGAAGTCAGATGAATCTGGAGTCTAGACATCCAGATGTTGAAGTCGATCCATTAAGAAGTATTGTGTGACCATGACAACAAATAAACTCCTCTGAACTTCAGTTTTCTAATTAAAAAAATGAAGACATTGAACCAGATGACTCTAAAGTTTTTATCAACATCTAAAGTCTCAACAAGCAGTCATTCTCAATATTCTATGCTTTTGGTCTGGTGGTGATAGCCCTATATGATCCTGAAAATATCTCAAAAATGTAGCAAAGAATGAAAAAATCTACACAGTACTATGAAAACTGATGGGTTCTAGAGATAACTACAATATTTCACCCTGTAGGAACTGTGTACTTTGACTAAAACAAACGTTCAACTTAATGAAACAATGTCAGTATTCATTCTGTGGTAAAACCTGATGATGCTACAATGGCTGAGAGAATGATGGACATGACACATTATTACATTTTTATTTTGATGTTAAATTTTCAGTTTAAGTCTTTAAATCAGGTCAGAGACAATTTATGCACACCCATGTTTCTCTGTTCTGTCAGTCATTCTCCATTTTAATGTGTGGCATCCAGCATTTAACTGAGTTTCTAAAAGGGACTAATTAATCATGAAATAGGTTTTTGCCAGGTTTTCAGGTGTAGATTCATTTATGCCACATCTACTTGAAAGCAAAAGATTATACCGGACTGGAAAATGAACTATGTTATTATCTCACTAGAGTATTATACAGTAAGAGTCACTCTATTGAAACAGCAAGGATTTCTTCAAAAATATGTGTATGATTAAAATTAGGTTCTGTTTAGCATGGTAACTGTGAATGATACATTAGTGCTCCTTTCTTCATAAAATAACCCAATTCTAATATTTAGGATGAAGGAATATTTAATTTCAGGAGATTATATTTTTATTAAAGTACATGGTTCTGATATAATTAAGATGATTTTGGTTTTGGTTTTTCAAGTTTTGTTCTTTTTTGCTTTTTTTAGGGAAGAGCATCTGTTCTGCATTCTAAATATAGAGGTATAAATAGAATTGGGCCAATTCTTTCCCATTAGAAAGTCTAGCTGTATTTACCTTGCATGTGTTTGTGAAGCCTGGAAACAGGAGTAGCTTTTCTTCCTCCTTTCCATTAGCTGTGGAGAAGAGGCATGAATCTCAAGGTGATGGAATTACATCAGTTCATTAGCTCAGGGACTACAGAGAAATTATTAATTTTTTAGACTCAGTTTCACCTTCTTCCTCTGCTTACTTATCAAAAAGAAGAGGAGGGGAATTTTATTTATATATTACTAGTTTTAAATTGAAGTTTTTGCTTTGGACTCTTCTAATCAATCATTTAAATCCATCATAGTAAATTTAGTAAATACAAACATTTTTTGAAAAAAGAAAAAGGTAAAAATCAACAACATGCTTAACAGTCAAAATTGGTTATTGTTACCCTTTCTTAAATGACTTATCACTATTTTCTGTGATTTACTTTGGAAATTTATTTGTTCATTTAGAAGGATACTATTATTCTGTTGGTGACATTTTATACTCTATTATAATTTACTATAAATATATGCACACTCCTTAAAACACTTCTGTAAGATGATTTTTATAGCTGCAATAATTTCATAAAAGTTATATTTAAAAATGTATTTAAAGATTTCTGCCACATTTTTATATATTAGGCAAATCTGATTTAGTCACTACTAAAAAAAATAAACAATTTTAATATCTTTGAGTAATCTTTTAGATTACTTTGTAAAGTAGTATGATTGTGTCGTAGGATACACACATATTTATTTTGATATGTATTTGCATTTATATTTAGAACATATTTTAGCCACACTTTTATTTATTTATTTATTTATTTTTGGTACGCGGGCCTCTCACTGTTGTGGCCTCTCCCGTTGCGGAGCACAGGCTCTGGACGCGCAGGCTCAGTGGCCATGGCTCACAGGCCCAGCCGCTCTGCGGCATGTGGGATCCTCCCGGACCAGGGCACGAACACGCCACTGCACCACCAGGGAAGCCCTAGCCACACTTTTGATATCTGATTTTATGCTTTCAATTTGTGGGGGGTATCTATGTCATGGATTGTGTAGTACTGAACCTCTTCTAAGAACTTCAATCTCCCTTGCCTCCCAATCAAATAAATATCCAAAGGCCAGCCATATTCTCAAGAATTAACATAAATTGGATCAATGAGTTCTTATCCCCAGTGTTCCTCCTAGAGTTAGCTCTGAAAGTGCCTAGGTATTAAAATTATTTCATTAGGCAGATTCCGGAGCAGTTAAAAAGGCTGAACAAAGAAGTTACTCCACTGCCAGGGAAATAAATCCCCAAGTTAGCTGTACATAAATCCACTATTAAATAGCTGCTGTATTAATTTAGAGTATGGTTGTAAAAAAAAAACAAAACTGCAAGATGAAAGAAAAAAGCAAAAAACTAGTTAAAATGTTAGTATTGATATGAAAATGTAATGAAACATTAATAACTAGGTTTTTGGAGGTTGGAATAATGTGGAACTAAAATGTAAAACAAATGGAGGTAAAGAATTCTTCATATATTTCCCCAGGGTATGATAGTGTAGTGGTATTGATTATATTTGGAGATCATTAAGTGAACATGTTTAAGTTTATTATAACCACTAAAAATAGCAGGAATAGGGCTTGTTTCTGCTCGGAATGCACATTCCCCAGATCTCCACATGACTCATTCTCTCTTTTTAAGGTGTTTTCCTTGAAGTATTCCCTGACCATCCTAACTTTAAATAATTAACCACTTAATATTCTTGGATATGTTTATCTACTTATTTCTTTTAATAGCACTTACTACCACCTGAATTTATACCATGTATTCAATGGTTTCCTTCTTTTATGTCGCCCCCTGGAATGCTAGCTCCACCACAGGGAGATTTTGCCTTTCTCATTCTGCTCTTTATTCTCAGTACTTACAATGCTTCAGGGTAAATAACAGATGCTCAATATAGGTTTGCTAACTGAATCAAAGAATGATTATGTGATTAATCAATCAATCTTCTCTTTAATCTTATTGATTCTTTGTCTTTCATCTCTGATTGTGGCATTTTTTTCCCCTCAAATTTGCCTTTATAATACAGAATCGGAATTTAGCAGTGTTAATTTGGTTGGAGTCTTTTTTCCTTAATATTAACATATATTTACAATATCAACATTTATTTTTCTTGATTTGAATTATAAGTTCTGTCAGTTCACTATATTAAATCTAATTTTGTTGTCTGACCAACTCCAGTATCATAAAATCAATTCTCTCCTTTTCCATTTTTTTGAATACTTGAGATATTTTTGGCCATCTCCTGTTTCCTGGAATAAATCTTGTAAATAATTCTTTCAATAATATTTTGAATGATTTATTAATATTTTAAACTTGAATTTTCATACGCCTAATGACACTTGTTGACTAATATTTTGTGGATCCCTCTTTTTCTTTCTTAATGTAATGCCCATGTAATTGTGTATGTTAAAGATAAACGATAAAACATATATTAACATTTTTATTTTGTTATATTTATTTTTCATGTTGCATAGTTATATCTGAAAGTGTCATTTGATATAAAAAGAAACATTATTATCAGGCTGTAATGACAGTCTGATAATATTGATAAATATCAATAATACTTATTGATATTAATAGACTTATTTTGCTCAGAAAACACTAAAAGGTACTTTTATTTCAGATTATTTAAACAAAATGTCACCTATTGAGGTAAAATTAATAAAGTATTATTATAATTTGAGAGGCAGTTATAATTAACAACAAAAAAGATACACTGATTTTTGATGATTTTACTTTTTAAAAATCATTGAGATATTCTTTATAAATGGTCTTAAAGGATGAATTTGATCATTTTAATTTAAAGGATACCAAATAATATTGTAATAGACAGCTTTATAACTGTCCTACAATCTTTGAACACTCTAGCCGTATCTGGGAATTTTGAGTTTTATAAATCTCTGCTCTCAAGGTAGAAGCCAGAATTTAAAAAAAAATCATAGTTGCCTACTTCCTTTCAGTCAGAATGCTGGCATACTATGTAGGCTCCACCAATATGATACATTTCATGCAAGACATCCATGAGGAAAAAGGGCTGACATGAAACTCATTTTGCTTGTGACATTGACAGTAACATCTGACTTTCGGGTGATGCTGTATTTACAAAGTCAGTTTCTGAATGCAACAGTACAATTAGCAAACAACAAATCATTTTTTTTTCTGATGTTTTGTGGGGCTGAATCAATGATTAAAATTTCCTGAGGCCGTTTCTATATAGGATTTTGGACATTATTCCTAGAAATTTAGATTGGAACTTGGTTCTCTTGCCCTCATAATTCTCTGAGATACCCAATAAGATGTTTCTTCTTATTATTTAGTGTCAGCTTTTTCTTCCTTTGCATCTAGAAACAAAAATGTAAAAAATTATGTTCCCTATCTTTTTATGTGCTTCTCTATTTGGGGATATTTTGTTCTGTCAATTATGTGTAACTAGTATCTAATTGTATTAATTATTAATTATTACTATGATCATTTCATAAATACTAGTGGGAATATAGAATTCACATTCTTAATTGCTTCTGGTATTACTTCAGGGTGGCATAAAAATGAACACCTAATAGTTGTACTTCTATTGAAAAATGAACAGGGGAGATAAATATGCACATAATGATTGGAAAATATTTTCAGGATTATCGTCTGTAAATGGTTAATCATAGAGAGGATGGAGGCTATAACAAGCTGAAAGAGAAGTTCTCATAGTTATCATTAGTATCATATTTATCTGTTTACATGTGCCTCTCTTTCCCAGTCAAATGTAAATCCATGAAGACAAGTTATATATATATATATAACATATTATATATATAGAATATATAGAGACTATATTTATCTATATATATCTATATATATCTATATATATAGATATATTACAGTTAGCCACTGTGTAATATATATATCTATATATCTATATATATATCTATAGAATATATAGAATATATATATATATATATATTTTTAACTTTGTATCTCACTTGGATAGCAATATTCTGGGTACATTGCAATCACTTCAATGTTTGTTACATAAAAAAAAAATCTGTTCTAGACCTGTCTCCAGAGTTCTTAAATGTAGGTGCTCCTATAATCTCAATTAATTAATTAATCTCAATTAAATAATTTATTTAAGGTGTCAGGTATTCCCAGAATCTGCACATCTTTGGTATACAACAGTTTGGTATACAACAGTTTGTGGCATGTTAGGCTGAGAGATTCTTTCAAGGCTAGCTCTGAGCAACTGTTAGCCATAGTAATTACTTTGTGAAATAGTACAGAACTAGTTTATTTTAGATGTGCAACCCATAGTACTTTACTCTTCTGGAATATTGTGGAATATTGTAAGTTAACAAGGGGATGTTTGAAGACCTGATAAAAATCTAAAAATAACATCAACAACAGCAGAGTGGGAAAGAAAGTTTAAAAAAGACTTTTCAAGTAAAAGAAAACAAGAAAATTTCAAATCATCTTAATATTATAACTAGATCAAAAGATGATTTAAGTTGGATTATAATATCAGAAATTCTTAAGTAAATAAACTGAAGTTAAATTTTATAGTTAACTTGGTCCTGCTTTAATTAAGTAAAATCATATTAATAAAAAGAGGCATAAAATATTCATACTTCTTTGAGAAGGCAAATTTTGGTCTAAGCAAGTGCACTGAAATTCAGACCTACAGAAAGGGTGTTGGAATGATGTTCCCCGACTCTGAGCAAGAACAATAATTCACTTTAGATCAGAGTATACAAAGATTAATGATAGCAGCAGAAGAGATGTGATAACCAGTAAAGCAACTTTACTTTTTGATTTTTGCCGACAACAATCTTTGCCCTTTTTCCTCCATACTTTTCTATAGTTTTAATTTAATTTTGTTGTATTACTATATTTGTAATAATCATGTCCACATAACTTAAAGATTGTTTTTTAATTATTGTAACAAGACATCTAATCTTCAAAAATATTTCATGCATAATATTCTATCATTTATCACCATTTATTTAAATCTTCTACTTGTAGTCAGTATGTTTCTTTATTATAGTAAAAACTGTAATGATCTTCACAAAATCTTTATCATGTTTAGGATCATGGCCTCCAGTTTGATTTCCAGATGTGAAATCATTCTACTAAGAGATACGAATTTTTAAAAGGTGCATATTGGTAGATTACTTTCTAGAAAGGGAAGTGAAGATGCATTAAACCTGAAACCAACCTAACATTAAGTTATATCATAAATGTCTCCCTTAGGAAATTTTTCTACCTATCCAGACTAGTCGTAATACTCCAGATCATGTATTGAATATTTTGAGCTTTATCCAATTATTATCTTCCCTCAAAACTGCCCCCATCTCAAAAATAATGGTTTATTAGTGGTACCAGAAAGAAAACAAGGAAAATGGCATTTATGATACATTTTTTGACAATCTCTAGTCTTCACAAGAGACCTGACAAGTTGTTACAGTCATATCTGCTGTATAGAACATATAACTCATGGTCAATGAGACTAAATAAATTGTCCAAAATAACAACATTTTTGTCGGATGTCAAAGCTGGGATTTGTATCCAGCTACTTCTGAAGACTAAGTTGATTTTCTTTCTACTACACTGATCATCCTTTCCTCAAGGACCAGCATCTTGATATGTCTTACAAATGTGTCTCTCCCCTTCTTCAATCTCTTTTTTTTTTTTTAACATCTTTATTGGAGTATAATTGCTTTACAATGGTGTGTTAGTTTCTGCTTTATAACTAAGTGAATTAGCTATACATATACATATATCCCCATATCTCTCCCCTCTTGAGTCTCCCTCCCTCCCACCCTCCCTATCCCACCCCTCTAGGTGGTCACAAAGCACCAAGCTGATCTCCCTGTGCTATGCGGCTGCTTCCCACTTCAATCTCTTTTTTTGTCTTAGATAAGTAAAAATAATAATTTTCACATACTGTTATATGTAGGCATAAGTGTGATTCTGAAACTTGTGCTCAGAGTTCAAAACTTAACTTCATAGCTCTGTGACAATTAGCAAGTCATCTGAACTTTGTTGTGCCACAGTTTATCTAAAAATTGTGATGATAATAATATATTTATCTCACAGGGTTGTCATGAGAATTAATATATACAGAGTATTTGGAATAATACCAGTTACATAAATGTTTGCTATCATAATTATCATGATTTTTTAATTGTTTTGGTTGCAATATTTTAGATCTACTTCCTCAACTTCAAACACTCTAAGTGTCTTTGATATCTACAGAACAAACAAAATCAAATCACTATCCTCCTTTTTTACAGGGAAGTCAATACTAAGTTGAAAATTTCTGTAACAATTTAATTTTTAAGAAAATTGGAAAACACTATTCCTAGATATGCCTCTTGTTCAGTTTCTCCAATTTTTAGCACTGAGATTTGGTCAAATGAATAACCAGCATGAAGAAAACTAGGCCCTGGTCTTTAAAAACATCAGGAATGTCAGGAAAAGTTTAGAAGGTAGAACACCTCAGACTGCTATTTTGGAAGACATCTCAAATATAGATTTAAAGCTATAGAAACAGTGAGTATAAAATATTCATTAGTCAAAGATATTTAGCAGGTTCAAGGTAAGAGTTATCTATTAAAATAGACGCAAGAATAAAACATACAAGGTCTAACAGGCAGTTCTAGAAAAGACTATCTAATACACAATCAACATCTGCACCAGTCATGTAAAAGGGCTTTCTGAATGGAAAATGTACTTGTTGGAACTGAGCTACTAATAATTTAGCCAAGTAGATATTATGTAGAAAAAACTATTGTAACTAAAAATATACATATTATTTGCATAGTTTAGCTCACAAGGAACCACAAATTAAGAAGGACCAAAAATGAAGAGGAAACTGAAAGACCAGAGCCATAGTATCTCAGAAGCTGAAGCAGCCATGAAGAACAGAGCCCCAAACTTTAATCAGGCACAGAGGGAAAAGTAAAGCCCACAGTGTTGTGGATGGGAACTGGGGTGCCACATAATGCTAGAACACTCAAGTGCAGCCCTTTCATGAAAGGGGAAACTACTTAATAAAACAAACAAAACCCCCCTGCTTATCAGAAACTACTTACAAAGAAGCAGTCCTCTCCTGAACCAGACAATAGGAGGACAAAATAGTACAACCTGAACATTTGATACCAAAGTACCCTCTTTCCAAGGGTTTTGTATTTTAAAACTGATGCCATTTAATAAACTAAAGTACTTCCAAATTGGAAATAATTGCAAGAACTTTTTGGAGGAATAGACTCTAATGTAAACATGCAGAATTCCTACCAATTAATATTTATAAAATATAAGTTCACATTAAATACAACGGCCAATTAGTATATGAAAGGCTGTTCAAATAATGGAAGAGAGGAGGAGAAAAACAAAAGGGATGGAAGAAAACTTAATTGAAAGTGCATTTTAGATTTTAAAGGATACATATTATTCATGCCTATGTATTTTTAATATGAGACTCCATACCAGAAAAAAAATTCCAGTACAGCCACCTCACAAAATTTAATATAACTTGTGGGTTCCTTACTATTCTGCTATTATGCCCACCTGCAATGTCAAGGTTTAGCACAGATGTCAACCTTACTGAAACTAACATCTTTTCTCACAGCGAATATTGTGTAACATATTCTTTGTTAAGTCAAAGATAATATACTATATAATACAAATTTAAAAATATATTTATAAAATATATATGTATAGGCATATGGATATAATGCTTTATATAATATAATAAAAATTAATTTTAGTAAAATCACATATAGCTCAACATGTAACTTGCTGGATCACATTATTAGACAAAACACAGAGGAAATTGAACAAGATGGTAGAGTAGAAAGACCCTGAACTCACCTCCTCTCACAAGCACACCCAAATCACAACTATTTGCAGAACAACCACTGATGAAAAAGACCAGAACCTCCCAGAAAAAGATATCCTACAACTAAAGACATAAAGAAGGAACAACAACAAGATGGGTAGGAGGAGGAATGGACTCATGAAATGCTCAAATCCCATATCTCCAAGTGGACAACCCACAAACTGGAGAATAATTATATTACTGAGGTTCTCCCATAGGAGTGAGAGTTCTGAGCCCCACGTTGGGCTCCCCAGTCCGGGGATCCTGTACCCACTGGGAAGATAAGCCCCCAGGGCATTTGGCTTTGAATGCCAGTGGGGCTTAGTTTTGGGAGTCCCACAGGACTGAGGGAACAGGCTTCTTAAAGGGCGCACACACAATCTCACATGCTCCACAACCCAGGGCAAACAGAGGAATTTGATAGGAGCCTGGGCCATACCTCCCTGCTGGTCTTAGAGAGTCTCTTGGAGAGGCAAGGGCAATATGGCTCACCCTGGGGACACAGACGCTGAAGGCAGCCATTCTTGGAAGCTCCTTCTACTGCGTGGATGCTGGTGGGCACTATTGTGGAATCCTCCCTCTAGCACATTAGAACCAAGACGTGGCCCCACGCAACAGCCTATAGATGCCAGTGCTGGGATACCTCACGCCAAACAACTAACTGGGCAGGAACACCCTACCCCTAACCCACCCATCAGCAGACAGGCTGCCTGAAGCCTCCCTGAGCCCTAGACACTCCTCTAGACACAGCCCTGCCCACCAGAGACCAGGACCTAGCTTCAACACTTGTGGACAAGCCCTGGCCCTGCCCTCCAGGCAGCCTGCTCTAGCCTCTGGACCAGCACCACCCACCAGAGGGCACACACCAGAGGCAAGGAAACCACAGTGCCACAGCCTGTAGACCCAGCCTGCCTGCAGCAGGCCAGACCCTGCCCTGGGACCAGCTAGAAGGTCGATGTAAGCTTCAGGACACACTGGACCCCATATGAAACTGTGTCAGGAACCACCCCCCAACCCCATCAGCAATCTGACTCCAGCTCTGGGATCCCTGGGCCCTGCAGGCAGACTCAAGACCCGGCTCTGCCTATCAGTAGTTCAGCAGTAACCCCAGGACCTGGCTTCAGCTACAAGTTGGCAGGCAACAGCCCCAGAGCCTTCTGGACCCTAACTCCACCAGTGAGACAGCACTAGCCCTGGGGCCCCCTGCAGTTCTGCAGTCAGCTGCCTTGTTACCAGGCCCCACTAACTGATAGCCAACCAAGCTTACCAGGTCACCCACATAGTCAGCCTGCCAGCTATCATTCTCAAAATATTCTAAAAAATTGCAGAGGAAGGAACACTTCTGAACTCATTCCATGAGGTCAGGATCACCTTGATACTAAAACCAAACAAAAATATCACCATAAAAGAGAATTATAGATCAATATCACCGATGAACATAGATGCAAAAATCCTCAACAAAATATTAGCAAACCGAATCCAACAATACTTTAAAAGGATCATGCACCATGATCAAGTGGGATTTATTCCAGGGATGCAAGCATTTTTCAATATCTGCAAATCAAGGAGACACATTAACGAACTGAAGAATAAAAACCATATAATCATCTCAATAGATGGAGAAAAAGGTTTTGACAGAATTCAACATCCACTTATGATAAAAACTCTCCAGAAAGAGGGCACAGAGAGAACATACCTCAACATAATAAAGGACATATATGACAAACACAGCTAACATCATACTCAATGGTGAAAAGCTGAAAGCAGTGTACCACTAAGATCAGGTACAAGACAAGGATGCCCACTTTCATCACTTTTATTCAACATAGTATTGGAAGCCCTAGCCAAAGCATTCATACAAGGAAAAGAAAACCACAAGAAGACATCACTTCACACCTGTCAGAATGGCTATCATCGAAAAGAACACTAATAATAAACGTTGGTGAGGATGTGGAGAAAACGGAACCATCACACACTGTTGGAAGGAATGTAAAATGATGCAGCCACTGTGGAAAACACTATGGAGGTTCCTCAAAAAATTAAAAATAAAACTATCATATGACCTAGCAATCCCACTTCTGGGTATGTATCTGAAAAAAAACCAAAAACACTAATTAGAAAATATACATGCACCCTGATGTTCATAGCAGCATTATTTACAAATGCCAAGATATGGAAGCAACCTAAGTGTCCATCAACAGATGAATGGATAAAGAAGATGGACTACTACTCAGCCATAAAACAGAATGAAATTTTGCCATTTGCAGCAACATGGATGGACTTGGAGGGTATTATGCTAAGTGAAATATGTCACACAGAGAAAGGCAAATTCTCTATGATATCACTTATATGTGGAATCTAAAAAATATAACAAAGTAGTGAATATAACTAAAAAGAAGCAGACCCACAGATACAGAGAACAAACTAGTGGTTACCAGTGGGAAGGGGGAGGGGCAATACAGGGGTAGAGGATTAAGAGGTTCCAACTATTACGTATAAAATAAGCTACAAGGATATATTGTACAACACAGGGAATATAGCCAATATCTGATAATAACTATAAATAGAGTATAATCTTTAAATATTGTGAATCACTATATCATACACCTATAACTTATATAATAAGTTATTGTACATCAACTATACTTCATAAAAATTAATTGAAAAAAGAATTCCCAAATGAATATATTGACTTGCTATATGATGAAAAGAAAACGTAATGACATAATTTATAACCTAAATGTGGAATCACCTTGAAAGTACAAATTCAAATGTAGATTGATACACATATATTATATTGGTAACTCACATTAAAGGTATACCTGCCACTGGTGATGTGCGTTTTTGAAACAATAAACAACTCTTGGTAAAATTCAAACACAAAAAATACAGGACCCCCTCAATTTTTACTTAATATGGGTGTTGCTTTCTATAAAATTTTTGTTACACCATATTAAAATCTGCAAAATGGAGTTTATTCTACTTCCAAATGCATTGTTAGTTTCAGTTCCAAATCCCTGTGGGTGTCAGGAGAATGGGATGGGAGCTGCAGGAAATCTACCATTGATTAAATGTCTGAGAACCATAAGTTTTATTATAACAAACAATCCCCATTCCTCATGTGAAACAATGTATAAAATACTCACCTGGTGCTGACAGAGCACTGCTGTAGAATCACTGGTCCAAAATAGATTTAGATGATTACTTCAACATGTAAACAAGTGAGTACCTAATAATTTCACTTCCTTTTTAATTCAAAAATGAAGAGGGCTTCCCTGGTGGTGCAGTGGTTAAGGATCCACCTACCAATGCAGGGGACACGGGTTTGAGCCCTGGTCTGGGAAGATCACACATGCTGAGGAGCAACTAAGCCCGTGTGCCACAACTACTGAGCCTGGGTGCTACAACTACTGAAGCCTGCGTGCCTAGAGCCCGTGCTCTGTAAGAAGAGAAGCCACTGCAATGAGAATCCCACGCACCGCAACAAAGAGTAGCCCCCACTTGCCGCAACTAGAGAAAGCCCGCAAGCAGCAACGAAGACCCAATGCAGCCAAAAATAAATAAAATAATTTTTAAAAAAGAAAATAAAGTGAAGAAAACTTGATAGTGTTTATTGGACTATAACCTCCTTGCTATTCTACCTTGTTGTGAAATACTCCTTTGATTTGTTAATATGCCAAACACTAAGACATTTTAGGCAGAAAAGCATAAAAATTATAATCACAGCAACCATTAGGTTACTGAAAACTATTTTTAAAAAAGATTGCTGTTATTACTCAAGATGACAGAACTTCTGGCCAAATCACTCTTGAAAGTGTCTGTCAAAATGTCACTTATTAAAATGTAACATTTTCATTGAAGATTGTTATATCTTAATCTCAATCATTTTAGATGAAATAGACAAGCGCAATATAAATTAATCATTTTGTTTCACGAATTACTTTCATATAATAAAATAATATCTACTTTTTAACTCAGAATCAGTTTATTTATTTTAAAATATTTTATTTTTACTAAAAAGTAGTTAAAACAAAAATCTCCTTCACTCTCCTTGCCAGTAATAGCCATGTATCAAATAACCATTAATTTCTTTAAAATATCAGCCAGAGAGGAATATGTTCATTACTCAAGTAGCGACTTTATAGTTTAGCATCCACCAAAGCTAAAACACACAGTTCATTAATTCAGCCAACCAGACAGTTTCCTAGAAGCTGGAAATACAACTGCAAAAAAATCATACTTGGCTCATGCCAAGTATGCAAGATTGCAAGATAGGAGTTTATAGTTTAGTTTATAAACTATAGTTATAGTTTATAAACTATAGTTTATAGTTTAGTAGAAAATAGAGAAATAGAAATTAAGATCCTTGAAGTAAAATGTTTTATTCTTTGTCTTGACGAAAGCTACGCTAAAATCATATTGGTCCATAAAACAGATATGAACAGGTAATGCAGCATTAGATAATTTTTGTAAAGGTTAGAATAAAGTACATTTATGTTATAGAGAGTAAAACACTGAGTTTTTTGTATTAACAAACATGCGCATATAAACTAATTAGTAAAGGAATAAATGGGAGAAATGTGATATTTTAAGTAATATGTGTATAAGTGAATCAATGTTTTTAGAAATATTATGAGTAATTAAACTGATGTTTTTGATCCATGTAAATGACCAATCTCTTGTCAATTCAATTTACTCATTCATTCATGAAAAGCTATTGATTTAAAATTATGTTCAAAGATTGTGCAAGACAGTGTACCTATGAAGAAAGCAATATGTGAAATCAAATGGAAGTTTCATAATTGAGGTTATGCAAATAATTTTGTAAAGGGAGACAGGAGTGGATATTGAAAGTGGAAAGAAATGAAAGACGGGGTATATGTGGTCCTGATCATAATGAATTCTGTGTGTCATTTTGGGAGTTGGAAATTTATCCTGAAGATGCTAACAGGGGATTGAGAAATTTTAATAAAGAGAATGACATGGTCAATTCTTATTTTAGAAATGTAGCTATCAGCAGAATGGAGAATAGAGAGGATGCAAGAGAATGGACATAGAAAAAAAAAAAACCACATTTTTTCCATGTAGATGATGTTAGGAAATGGAGACAAAACATTCAAAACCAGCAAGAGGAAAAGAGGTAGAAATTTGTAATAGAACCAATACAGGAGAATCTAAATTCTGTCCTTGTTGTTTCCAGAAATTATAGCTACTGTTCTACCAGACTGTAAATATGGCTATTCATTGGTTTTAATTGTCGTGTATATAATTTAGATTCCATATATCAACTCTAATATGCTATAAATTATACTAAATCATGTACTAAATCATGCTATTTAAGAAAAATAAATTACTAGCTTCATTATTACATAATCCTAAGTTGCCACTGATTGTAGAATGGATTCAAGTTTCACAGATAATAAAATGAGGAAAAAATGTGCATCATAGAATTGATAAAATACATTATTTCATAATATGAGTTCAAATCTTCTGAAAAACATTTTGACTTTATAAAGCTCATTTGAAAGAACACATATTTGAAATTAATAAAAGATGTTATGGATTTGGGGGGAAATCCATGGAATTTTCAGATACCAAAATGTGTAGGGCAGGCCTCACAGGAATAAAAGAACTGGAGCAGAATCCCTTCCTCTGCTTGTTCCACATGGTGGAGAAGCAGGGATGGTCCTGCCAATTATTACCACCTCTGTTTGTCAAAGGAAATGAAATCCCTAAGTTCTTCCATTTCTCAATTAAGACATCTTTGTTCCCTTATCTTTTTTTTTCCTGAAACATGATGTGTATCTTCATTTATTTATATCTTCTGTAATATACTTATGTATATGTTTTTATTTTTTTAATTATTTTTTAAAATTTAACATCTTTATTGGAGTATAATTGCTTTACAATGGTGTGTTAGTTTCTGCTTTTATAACAAAGTGAATCAGCTATACATATACATATATTCCCATTGTTACCTTATCTTTCCACTAATTTTGCCCAATCATTTTCAACTCTGAGGTCAAATATTTGTGTTTATGGGCCCCAGTGTGTTACACAGAGACTTTCACATAGCCATCTCTCAAAAATGGCTTAATGAATAAATAAATAAATTAATGAATTTTTATTCCTATAGTTTTCCACTAAACAATGAAGCTCATTTAAATTAAGTAAACATTCAAATTCA
This sequence comes from Mesoplodon densirostris, assembly GCF_025265405.1. NCBI lineage: Eukaryota > Metazoa > Chordata > Mammalia > Artiodactyla > Ziphiidae > Mesoplodon > Mesoplodon densirostris. Next base: position 44,961,783 of record NC_082665.1, read on the forward strand.
GAAGTTTCAAATTTTTCAGGATACCTATGTAAATGTAGTGTCTTAGCCATTTCAAATTCTTTGTGGAATACAGTAAAAGTAAAAAGAGATGAGAAGTAGTTTCTAAAATGTAAACCTCAAATTTCAATAGCTGCTCTCACCATCCTCAGTCTCTTTCAAATATCATACTGTAGCAATCAAGTATTCATTAATATAAGATTTTTCCATAGGATGCAGATACTTGGGGGAAATGATGAGATAATCGACAAGTGACTTTTGGGGAAACCAGTTATGGTTGCCAGAAAATTCTCCAATTTTTATTATAGTGATCTGGGAAAGTAAGGTATTTAGCAGCATAAACAATAAAGATTCCAGGAATTATATCTAGATTATTTCCAAGCATATAACTCTTCTAGTTTTAATGCAATAGACAATTACAAAATTAAATCTTTCAAATCAGCTATTCAAGGTCTGCAAATCATTCTGATGTTCATAATGATGCCCTTCAAGTTTCTTTCTCTGGTTAGCCAATACACTGTTTCCCTGACCACAATTTCCTGCCACTTAGCCCTGTATTTACAGTTATCTGTTTAAATTCATGTGTAATTATAGCAACTTTGAGAGTGGAAAACATCGTTGATTTCATTCTCACATCTGTGAAAAGACCTAACAGTTTTCATATTAATTTATTTTCATGATACCTATTTCAACTGGACCCCACAGTACAATTTACTTTTACTAGCAAAATAGACCACTGATGAAAAAGGATTCATCCAATTACTATGAGCAAAGTAGCTTTAACTTCCTTTAGATATCTGATAGCAAGATATAAAATGACACTTCCCAGACACATCAGTAGCACAATAGGGCCCTTATTGATTTTCATATCATGTTCTTCAGTCTGAGACGGCTCTCTTGAGGACTTCACTTCCCAACAGGAAAAAAACTGCCTTTTCTAGGTTTGAATTCTCAGGTCTATTAATGCATCCCTAGCTGGAGACAGTGTCATCTTGGTTCTATTTCTTTGTAGTTGATGTGTCTACACCTTGCTATTGTAGTGCTCTAATGGATCCTAGGGTTGTAGGTCAAAGTATGAAAACAAAAAATGAAATTGCTTAGCCTGTGAATCAATAAAAAAGACTCAACACTTTTTTAAAGTATAAAACGTGCAACCAATGAAGTGTAAGTGCCTTCAACCTTGCACTAAAACTATAAATAGAATATTTCTAACTCTCAGCATTTATATACTCAAAATGAAGATAAATGGTTGCTATTATTGCTCAATGTATAATATCTAGATCAAGAAAACCAACCAAAGTGCATTTGTTATATTGACTAAAATGTTGTATTATAATCTTTCCAAAAGTTACCTCTAAATGACATTGGTTGCCCTTTTATCATCATCTGCCCCAAATAATCTAATTTAAAATTCTGTGGAATAAAAGCAGATGAGAACTGGGGGAGAGAGGCGGGGGGTGGTGGTGGGATGAATTGGGAGATTGGGATTGACATATATACACTAATATATATAAAACAGATAACTAATAAGAACCTGCTGTATAAAAAAATAAATAAAATTAAATTAAAAAGAAAAAGCAGATGAGAACTGATCAGTGAGAACTATCCTCACTTTTTTTTTTTTTTTTTTTTTTTTGTGGTACACGGGCCTCTCACTGTTCTGGCCTCTCCCGTTGCGGAGCACAGGCTCCAGACATGCAGGCTCAGCGGCCATGGCCCACTGGCCCAGCCGCTCCGCAGCATGTGGGATCCTCCTGGACCGGGGCACGAACCCATGTCCCCTGCATTGGCAGGCGGACTCTCAACCACTGCGCCACCAGGGAAGCCCTACCCTCATGTTTTAAATTGATCTACCTAAATTCATTTATTTGACACTTAAAATTGCTTTTAGTAATCACTATGTAATAAAAAATAAATTGCTGTTTGAAATTGAGACAAAATATACAGAATAAAATTAGCATTATAGTATTTCCAAATAAGAACAAAATTATTTTATCTGTAGTCTTCATATTTATTTCTGATAATTGAACCTTTTACAGATTTGACATATTTATTACCTAATAATTTATTTCATTATTCAACAGTTAATTGCTATATATTGATTTATTGTATAACCACTCTAACCCTAGAAATGACCCACAAATTGTTACCACTGGGAAAACTATGCCAAAAACTTCTGGAAAATCTATTCTTCAGCCAATTCAAATTCCATGTTAACCTTGTTTTCCTGGAATTATTATTAAAAATACAAATTCAACAAACTTTGTATCTGTTCTTTCCATTTAACTCTTTCTATTTCTAGCCTTTTTTTAAACTAAATCTGAACTATTTGCTTTAGTTAAAATAATATATAAATTCCCTCAATGTGAAATAAACTCCATTTGCCATGATTTTTAAAATAATTTTCCTATGGCCCTTTACAGTAATAATCATATGACTCATATTGCCTTTTAATTACCTGAATCTTCATTGACTACCACAGCAAACTTTCTTAATGAAATGGTAATAAATATTTTGAAGTTGTATATGATTGCTTCAGTGGCTGAAACAACCATTTAATATCACACAGGCCACTCAAAACCCATGAAATGTTATAGATGGCTTTATATATTAACATTCCCAAACAATGGCTCTTTTGAAAAGGATAATCTTTTATCAATTGCTAATTAGTTATTTAATCTTCAAAGCTATTTTTATAATAATGTTTAGCCTAAGGAAGGGAATGGAATTGATGTTTTAACTAAACTAGGATATATAAAAATGTATCTAGCACACAGGTGTTTGCTCATAGTATATCTAAACAGGAAAACATCACTTAGATGGTTAGAAATGAAATTTTAATACCACTGTATTGTAACGATGAAATTTTGTGGAGAAGGTATACTTGAGAACAGCAAGAGAGGTAATCAAAGGGAAAAAAAACATTTTTCATTAGTACAGCACAGGCTTAGATACCATTTTTTTAATATTTCATTTTACCTTACTCAAACTATGAATGAATATAAAATAACTGGTTACTAAAAATATTTATAGCAATTTGGATATAAATATATTAAATTTAAAGATCAGAGAAGAGTTATGGAACTTTAAAGCAAATTGCAAATGAGCAGATGGGTACCACATTTCTCCATACTATTAAACATAAAATTGAGAAATCACTATGGATCACGATATGATGCTGATCAAAATGACTACAGAGGAAAATTAGAACACTTAATACTCAAATCATACTGGCCAAAAGCTTAAGAGATCAACTTTGAATTCTGTGATACCTTTCAGCACCAGGAATACTGAAATATATCCTATGCCTTGATTAGGAGACATTTAAAATAAGGAAAGCATCGTGGCTGAAAATGGGACTTAAGAATTTGATGGGTACCAATGATCAGTGAAAAATATATATTGATTTTTTTAATAAAGAAAGTGATTTCAGTCTGGTTTTCCGCCCTAAATGATACACATATCATAAGATCATCAGTCAACCATAATCACTAGAGTGCATTGACCATGGCCGTTATTTTAATTAAGCTGCACCAATAATATATCCTCCAACACTACACACATTGAAACAAATGTTTTTATTAAAATAATGTAATCACAAACATTTACTCATTTTCCCTTTAGCATTTAGTTTTTAATTGTGGCATTGTAAAACTTGAACATATTTATATATTTAAATATATATATAAAAGTGTTAAATAAAATAGTTCTAATGTTTTATGCATTCTTAAAAATAGCATCTAAAGGTTCTAGGAAAGGTATATAAGTACTATTACTATTAATGTTTCAGCCAAAATCTGAGGGAAGAAAATTTGTCCCTCTAAATATTATCTAACAGTAAAAGAAAAAGTGTCACGAATACAATTTTGAGCAAGGAATCTCACGGTTATTAAAAAGTAGAGTAGCTACAGAAAAAGAATGAAATGGTGGTAAAACTGTTGTATCAAAACCCAAAACTATGGTTTTGTATCAAAACTATATTGATAGTGCTAAATGGCCCAAAACAGTGAATTCAAAACTTGACCAGTGGGTGGGAAGGTAAATTGATACAGCCACTATGGAGAACAGTATGGAGGTTCCTTAAAAAACTAAAAATAGAACTACCATATGAAACAGCAATCCCACTACTGGGCATATACCCTGAGAAAACCATAATTCAAAAAGAGTCATGTACCAAAATGTTCATTGCAGCTCTATTTACAATAGCCAGGACATGGAGCAACCTAAGTGTCCATCAACAGATGAATGGATAAAGAAGATGTGGCACATATATACAATTGAATATTACTCAGCCATAAAAAGAAACCGAATTGAGTTATTTGTAGTGAGGTGGATGGACCTAGAGTCTGTCATAAAGAGTGAAGTAAGTCAGAAGGAAAAAAACAAATACCATATGCTAACACATATATATGGAATCTAAGAAAAAAAAAATGTCATGAAGAGCCTAGGAGTAGGACAGGAATAAAGACACAGACATACTAGAGCATGGACTTGAGGAGATGGTGAGGGGGAAGGGTAAGCTGTGAAAAAGTGAGAGAGTGGCATGGACATATATACACTATCAAATGTAGGGTGCATAGCTAGTGGGAAGCAGCCGCATGGCACAGGGAGATCAGCTAGGTGGTTTGTGATCACCTAGAGGGATGGGATAAGGAGGGTGGGAGGGAGGGAGACGCAAGAGGGAAGAGATATGGGAACCTATGTATATGTATAACTGATTCACTTTGTTGTAAACCAGAAACTAACACACCATTGTAAAGCAATTATACTCCAATAAAGATGTTAAAAATAAATAATTAAATAATTAAAATAAAAAAAACTAAAAAAAGAAAACAAACTAAAAATACAACTATCATACAACCCAACAATCCCACTACTGGGCATATACCCTGAGAAAACCATAATTCAAAAAGAGTCATGTACCAAAATGTTCACTGCAGCTTTATGTACAATAGCCAGGACATGGAAGCAACCTAAGTGTCCATCAACACATGAATGGATAAAGATGTAGCACATATATACAATGGAATATTACTCAGCCATAAAAAGGAACGAAACTGAGTTATCTGTAGTGAGGTGGATGGACCTAGAGACAGTCATACAGAGTGAAGTAAGTCAGAAAGAGAAAAACAAATCCTGTATGCTAACACATATATATGGAATCTAAAAAATGAAAAAAAAATGGTCAGGAAAACCTAGGGGCAAGACAGGAATAAAGATGCAGACCTACTAGGGAATGGACTTGAGGATACGGGGAAGGGGAATGGTAAGGTGGGACAAAGTGAGAGAGTGGCATGGACATATATATACTACCAAATGTAAAACAGATAGCTAGTGGGAAGCAGCTGCATAGCACAGGAAGGTCAGCTCGGTGCTTTGTGACCACCTAGAGGGGTGGGATAGGGAGGGTGGGAGGGAGGGAAATGCAAGAGGGAAGAGGTATGGGGACATATGTATATGTATAACTGATTCACTTTATTATAAAGCAGAAACTAACACACCATTGTAAAGCAATTATACTCCAATAAAGATGTTAAAAAATAATAATAATAAAATAAAGATGGCTTCAAAAAAATCTTGACCAGTTGGGCTAAATCCACAGAGCAATGAATGCTGTTTATTTCTGTGCTTTGTCATGCAAAGCCTAACTTTCAGAATTCTGTACAATATGTTTCTCTTTGAAAAATGACCCTAAAACCCAAAGAATAGACATTGCTGATGACATAGGTAAGAGGAAGTAAAGAATTCAGAAACAGTGAGGATACTTACTCAGGAAAGAATTTTGTTTAACATATAAAGTGGAATGTTAAATTTGGGGAAGATGCCAATAGAATCTGTAACTTAAGTATGGCTATGTTACTCTATTTATGGAAAATTAGGACATCATAAGAATATTCTTTTTTACGGCAATTTTTTGGGAAAATTTTAGTCCATGATGTTAATTACAAATTTAGAATTTTTCAAAGTTTACATTTTCCTATTTAATGGAATGCAATAGTAATTATAAAATAGATGTCTCTATTTTGCTTTTGTCAGTCATGGGTAATTATTTTTACCAACTTTATTGAACTATAATTGACAAATATAAATTGTGTACGTTTAAGGTGTACAGCTTGATGTCTTGATATAGATATACATTGTGTAATGATGATTCCACAATCAATCTAATTAACATATCCATCACCTCACATAGTTATTGCTTTCTTTTCATTTCTCTTTTTTAGTGATAAGGACACTTGTTATCTACTTTCTTAGTATAATTCAAATTCAGATGTCCCTCAGTATCCTTGAAGAATTGGTTCCAGGATCCCCATGGATACCAAAATTCCAGGATGCTCAAGTCTCTTACATAAAATGGTGTAGTATACTTGGCCCTTCATATCCTAGGGTTCTGCATCTGCAGATTCAACCAACTGATGCTGAACCTGAGGATACCAAGGGCCAACTGTATACAACAGTATATTGTTAACTATGGTCACATTACTGTTCACTAGATCTCCAGAATTTATTCATCTTGTATAACTGAAACTATGTACCTGTTGACTAACATGTTCACATTCCCCCCACCCACTCCCAAGCCCTGACAATCATACTTTCTGCATCTATGAGGTTTATTATTTTAGATTCCACATATAAGATAAATCATGGGTATTCATCTTTCTCTGTTTAGCTTATTTCACTTGGCATAATGTTTTCTAGGTTGATCTATGTTGTTGCAAGTTAGCAGGATTTGTTTTTTTTTAAGACTGAATAATATTCCACATTTTCTTTGTCCATTTATCAGATAACAGATACTAAATTTGTTTCTATATTTTGGTTACTGTGAATAAAGCTGTAATGAATATGGGTGTGTAGATATCTCTTTGATATACTGATTTAATTTCTTTTGGCTATATACCCAGAAGTGGGATTGCTGGATCATATGGTATTTTTATTTTTAATTTTTTGGGGAATCTCCACCCTGTTTTCAATAATGGCTGCACCATTTTACGTTCCCACCAACAGTGTACAAGGGTTCCAATATCTCCAAATCTTTGCCAGCACTTCTTATCTTTTGTCTTTTTGATACTAGCCATTCTGACAGTTGTGAAGTGATATCTCATTGTGGTTTTTATTTGCTTCATTATGAACATGAAACCAAGATTAAGTTGCACATATCACAAAAGGATAAACAGTTTTAGAGGCAAATGATATTTTTATGTTTTTCTTTTAATGATGACTTTGACATCTCTTGAAAGTGTATATTAACATATACTAACAGAAAGAGACAAAATCTCTTAGACGAAAGACCTAAGGCCTCAACTGAATACCACAGTCAGAAAACAAAGAAATCATTCCAAATTTATAAATGTTTTTCTTACTAAAAAGAAAGACTAAAAGTTTTAAAGTCTTCTTGAGTATCAACTTGCATAGCCAAGTTTGATTGTTTTAGAACCAGCATTTTTTTTAACATTTATTAAATGTTTCTTTGGAAAAACACATTTCTCAGAGAAGTTATCTTGCTTTCTTTTAAGACTATATATGATGATCATCTAGAGAATTGAAAACTGGAATTAAACACTTACACTAAAACATTTTATTTCATAAAAATATAAAATGTTACTTTCTGTCTTAGGAGGCAGAGAGAAAAATGGAAAACAACATGAATCCCCATGAAAAAAACTTAAGTATAAATTTCATCTTTTTGCCTCTTTATTTTTTCCACTAAATTTACACTCCTCTGACATATTTTGAATGGATTTTTCTTGTAATGTCAGTAGACATGAAATTATAATATAAAGTCTCTCCCAATCTATACCTATAATGTCAAAGATTTTAAGTAAGATATTCCATTTTAGGGTACACTATCTAAATTAAAAGGAGTAAAAATAATTCATCTATGGCAAGATATGGAAGTTGTGTGATTTTCAAAGGAACAAATAATACTGTGATCAAATCAAACAATCTTTATGCACATATTCTTTTTTTTTTTTTTTCTTTTTGCGGTATGCGGGCCTCTCACTGTTGTGGCCTCTCCCGTTGCGGAGCACAGGCTCCGGATGCGCAGGCTCAGCGGCCATGGCTCACGGGCCCAGCCGCTCCGCGGCATATGGGATCCTCCCAGACCGGGGCACGAACCCGTATCCCCTGCATCGGCAGGCGGACTCTCAACCACTGCGCCACCAGGGAGGCCCTATTCTTTTTAAATTGCAAATTAACAGATTCAAAATTGCCTGGACAATCCCCACTTTTAGAAGCTTTGTACTTTATATTTTTCTCATTCAACATTGCCTAACAAATATCCATAATTTACCTCTGGCAAACTTTAAGTGAACTTGCAATGGTTTTCAGTAAAAAAAATGAATAAAAAAACATGTATGTTAATATACTTAAAATTCTGTTAGCAAAATAATAAACTGAAAATGGGTAAAACTGAAAAAGCAAATTATTGTGTTGTTTTCATTGGATGATTGTAATATAATGTGGATTATTTTAAAAATTTTATACTGAGCATTTTACATTCACTTTAGATACATTATTCTTAAATTTTGCAAAGGCTCTCTTTTAACAAAATGATGATTGACAATCTAATTGTAAGATATATGTATCTACTATTTTACAAATGACAAAATTTTAAATTTTCTGAAATTAATAAATGTTATTTCCTTATTTACTTCAAATAGGTAAAAAAGGATCACAGAATTGTGGATTTTTAAATATCTATAGTACATTTCTCAATGTCTAGAGGAAAAGGAAATAGGTTAAAGGATATTTTTTAAAAAGTCAGTGAATATGAGGTAATCCAGCTTACAAATGCATATCTGAAGCTTATTGCAACTTACAGGGGGGACTGTTGGAGAGCAATTAGAAACAAAATCATTACCCAATCCAGGGGTGAAATACAGAGGTGAAAGAAACTTTTCTTATTGAATAAGCATTAAACCAGAATGTCATGCACATCAAAACAGTCTGCTGAAGAGATTGTAAAGACAGAATGAAATCTCACTCTTCCAAATACCCAAGCCATCTGTTACATAAATGTTCTCATGATAACCAATAATTAGTCCTCAGGTAAGAAGACTTGACAGCACAACTTGTCACACAATTCATCCTAAATTTACATTGCAACTGAGATGCCCCTCTATGTAGCTAATTGTCAAGAAAAATAAACTACTCATGCCTTCATAACTGGAGATAGTTTTGTAACTTGGAGCAAAGTGCCTATGGAACTTCAGCTCTTAGCTTCCACAGAGTACGATAATTCTTGATGATTACATTTCAAAGATGTGGTTCCCAGATCCTTGAAAAAGTCATTCCTCATCATAAAGTTTGTAAGCGGCTGATAGCTTTTATAAAAAGATTTACATACATTTCAAACAGACAAAGAAAGAATTCACAATTAGAAGTTTTCTAAAGAAAATGCTCACAGAATAGGGAGTAGGAAGAGTCTCTACCCTTCTTTTTTTTTCTTTGAATTTTTGAATTTTATTTTATTTTTTTTATACAGGAGATTCTTACTACTTATCTATTTTATACATATTAGTGTATATATGTCAATCCCAATCTCCCAATTCATCCCACCACCACCACCAGCCCCCCGCCACTTTCCCCCCTTGGTGGCCATACGTTTGTTCTCTACATCTGTGTGTCTATTTCTACCCTGCAAACCAGTTCATCTGTACCATTTTTCTAGATTCCACATATGTTTTAATATACGATATTAGTTTCTCTCTTTCTGACTTACTTCACTCTGTATGACAGTCTCTAGATTCATCCACGTCTCTACAAATGACTCAATTTTGTTCCTTTTTATGGATAATATTCCACTGTATATATGTACCACATCTTCTTTATCCATTCGTTGATGGGCTTTAGGTTGCTTCCATGACCTGGCTATTGTAAATAGTGTTGCAATGAACATTGGGGTGTATGTGTCTTTTTGAATTACAGTTTTCTCTGGGTATATGCCCAGTAGTGGGATTGCTGGGTCAATGGTAATTCTATTTTTAGTTTTTTAAGGAACCTCCATACTGTTCTCCATAGTGGCTGTATCAATTTACATTCCCACCAACAGTGCAAGAGGGTTCCCTTTTCTCCGCACCCTCTCCAGCATTTGCTGTTTGTAGATTTTCTGATATGCCCATTCAAACTGGTGTGAGGTGACAAATACCTCATTGTAGTTTTGATTTGCATTTCTCTAATAATTAGTGATGTTGAGCAGATTTTCATGTGCTTCTTGGCCATCTGTATGTCTTCTTTGGAGATATGTCTATTTAGGTCTTCTGCCCACTTTTTTATTGGGTTGTTTGTTTTTTTTTTAATATTGAGCTGCATGAGCTGTTTATATATTTTGGAGGTTAATCCTTTGTCCATTGATTGGTTTGCAAATATTTTCCCCCATTCTGAGGGTCATCTTTTCATCTTGTTTGTAGTTTCCTTTGCTTTGCAAAATCTTTTAAGTTTCATTAGGTCCCATGTTTATTTTTGTTTTTATTTCCATTAGTTTAGGAGGTGGATCAAAAAAGATCTTGCTGTGATTTATGTCAAAGAGTGTTCTTCCTATGTTTTACTCTAAGAGTTTTATAGTGTCTGGTCTTACATTTATGTCTGTAATCCATTTTGAGTTTATATTTGTGTATGGTGTTATGGAGTGTTCTAATTTCATTCTTTTACATGTAGCTGTCCAGTTTTCCCAGCACAACTTATTGAAGAGACTGTCTTTTCTCCATTATATATCCTTGGTTCCTTTGTCATAGATCAGTTGGCCATAAGTGTGTGGGTTTAACTCTGGACTTTCTATCCTGTTCCATTGATCTATATTTCTGTTTTTGTGCCAGTACCATATTGTCTTGATTACTGTAGCTTTGTAGTATAGTCTGAAGTCAGGGAGTCTGAGTCCTCCAGCTCCGTTTGTTTCCCTCAAGACTGCTTTAGCTATTCGGGGTCTTTGGGCCACCATACAAATTTTAAGATTTTTTGTTCTAGTTCTGTAAAAAATGCCATTGGTAATTTGATAGGAATTGCATTGAATTTGTAGATTGCTTTGAGTAGTATAGTCATTCTCACAATATTGATTCATCCAATTCAACAACATGGTATATCTCTCCATCTGTTTGTGTCACGTTTGATTTCTTTCATCAGTGTCTTACAGTTGAATAATAGTGGCGAGAGTGGACATCCTTGTCTTGTTCCTGGTCTTAAGAGGAAATAGTTTCAGTTTTTCACAATTGAAAATGATGTTGGCTGAGGATTTTTCACATATGGCCTGTATTATGTTGAGGAAGGATCCTTCTGTGCCCACTTTCTGGAGAGTTTTTATAAGTGTGTGTTGAAATTTGTCAAAAGCTTTTTCTGCATCTACTGAGATGATCATATGGTTTTTATTCTTCAGCTTGTTAATATGGTGTATCACATTGATTGATTTGTGTATGTTGAAGAATCCTTGCATCCCTGGGATAAATCCCACTTGATCCTGGTGTATGATCCTTTTAATGTGTTGTTGGATTCTTTTTGCTAGTATTTTGTTGAGGATTTTTGCATCTATATTCATCTATGATATTGGTCTGTAATTTTCTTTGTTTATAGTATCTCTGTCTGGTTTTGGTATCAGGGTGATGGCGGCCTCATAGAGTGAGTTTGGGAGTGTTCCTTTGTAATTTTTTGGAAGAGTTTGAGAAGGATGGGTGTTAGCTCTTCTCTAAACCTTTGATAGAATTAACCTGTGAAGCCATCTGGTCCTGGACTTCTGTTGGTTGGAAGAATTTTAATCACAGTTTCAATTTCATTACTTGTGATTGGTCTGTTCATATTTTCTATTTCTTCCTGGTTCAGTCTTGGATGATTATACCTTTCTAAGAATTTGTCCATTTCTTCCAGGTTGTCCATTTAATTGGCATAGCATTGCTTGTAGTAGTCTCTCAGGATGCTTTGTATTTCTGCAGTGTCTGTTGTAACTTCTCCTTTTTCATTTCTAATTTTATTGATTTGAGTCCTCTCCCTCTTTTTCTTGATGAGTCTGGATAAAGGTTTATCAATTTTATCTTCTCAAAGGACCAGCTTTTAGTTTTATTGATCTTTGCTATTGTTTTCTTTGTTTTTATTTCATTTATTTCTGCTCTGATTTATGATTTCTTTCCTTCTACTAACTTTGGATTTTGTTTGTTCTTCTTTCTCTAGTTCCTTTAGCTGTAAAGTCAGATTGTTTGAGATTTTTCTTGTTTCTTGAGGTAGGCCTTTATTGTTATAAACTTCCCTGTTAGAATTGCTTTTGCTGCATCCCATAGGTTTTTGATCATCGTGTTTTCATTGTAATTTGTCTCTAGGTATTTTTAGATTTCCTCTTTAATTTCTTCAGTGACATCTTGGTTATTTAGTAACGTATTCTTTAGCCTCCACGTGTTTCTATTTTTTACATCTTTTTCCCTGTAATTGATTTTGAATGTCATCGTATTGTGGCCGGAAAAGATGCTTGATATGATTTCAATTTTTGTAAATTTACTGAAGCTTGATTTGTGACCCAAGATGTGATCTATCCTGGAGAATGTTCCATGTGCACTTGAGTAGAAAGTGTAATCTGCTGTTTTTGGATGGAGTGTCCTATAAATATCAATTAAACCTATCTGGTCTATTGTGTCATTTAAAGCTTCTGTTTCCTTATTAATTTTCTGTCTGGATGATCTGTCCATTCGTGTGAGGTATTAAAGTCCCCCACTATTACTGTGTTACTGTCAATTTCCTCTTTTACAGCTGTTAGCAGTTGCCTTACATATTGAGGTGCTCCTATGTTGGGTGCATATATATTTATAATTGTTATTTCTTCTTCTTGGATTGATCATTATGTAGTGTCCTTCCTTGTCTCTTGTAACATTCTTTATTTTAAAGTCTGTTTTACCTGATATGAGTATTGCTACTCCAGCTTTCTTTCTATTTCCATTTGAATGGAATATCTTTTTCTATCCCCTCACTCTCAGTCTGTATGTGTCCCTAAGTCAGAAGCGGGTCTCTTGTAGACAGTATATATATGGTTCTTGTTTTTGTATTCATTCAGGAAGCCTGTGTCTTTTGGTTGGAACATTTAATCCATTCATGTTTAAGGTAATTATCGATATGTATGTTCCTATGACCATTTTCTTAATTGTTATGGGTTTGTTTTCGTAGGTCCTTTTCTTCTCTTGTGTTTCCTGTCTAGAGAAGTTCCTTTAGCATTTGTTGTAGAGCTGGTTCGGTGGTGCTGAATTCTCTTAGCTTTTGCTTGCCTGTAAAGCTTTTGATTTCTCCATCAAATCTGAATGAGATCCTTGATGGGTAACCTTGGTTGTAGGTTCTTCCCTTTTATCACTTTATATATCATGGCACTCCCTTCAGACTGGTAGAGTTTGTGCTGAGAAATCGGCTGTTATCCTTATAGGAGTTCCACTGTATGTTGTTTGTCGTCTTTCCTTTGTTGATTTCAATAATTTTTCTTTGTCTTTAATTTTTGTCAATTTGATTACTATGGTGTCTCACATGTTTCTTCTTGGGATTATCCTGCCTGGGACTCTGCACTTCCTGGACTTGAGTGTCTATTTCTTTTCCCATATTAGGGAAGTTTTCAACTATAATCTCTTCACATATTTTCTCGGGTACTTTCTCTCTCTCTTCTCTTTCTGGGACCTTTATAATGTGAATGTTGGTGCATTTAATGTTGTCCCAGAGGTCTCTTAAGCTGTCTTCATTTCTTTTCATTCTTTTTTCTTTATTCTGTTTGTGGCAGTGAATTCCACCATTCTGTCTTCCAGGTCACTCATCCATTCTTCTGCCTCAGTTATTCTGCTATTGATTCCTTCTAGTATATTTTTCATTTCAGTTATTGTATTGTTCATCTCTGTTTGTTCTTTAATTCTTCTAGGTGTTTGTTCTTTAATTCTTCTAGTTGTTTGTTAGACATTTCTTGCATCTTCTTGATCTCTGCCTCCATTCATTTTCTGAGGTTCTTGATTATCTTCACTATCATTATTCTGAATCCTTTTTCTGGAAAGTCGCCTATCTCCACTTCATATAGTTGTTTTTCTGGGTTTTATCTTGTTCCTTCATCTGATACATAGTCCTCTTCCTTTTCCTTTTATCTATCTTTCTGTGAATGTGGTTTTCCTTCCACAGGCTGCAGAATTGTAGTTCTTCTTGCTCCTGCTGTCTCTCTTCCCTTATTTTCAACAGGACATTTTTGTTTTCTTTTTTGATTTGTATTTACCTTTACTGGACCATCTATAAGGGATTTATTCACAAGCATTAACTAACATAAGGTCCCATAACAACAAACTCTCTGCAAGTTGTCAATTCTGTTATTTTTATCTACACCTTTGCTTCTTATACTGCTTATACCTCTTATACTGCTTGTTACCTTTAATAATAAATGAAACGGTTAGGATAACTGTTATTAAAAAACAAAACAAAAGAGAGCATGTAGAGATATTGGATCCCATGTACACTGTTGGTGGGAATGTAAATTGGTGCAGCCATTATGGATAATAGTATGGAGCCTCCTCAAAAAGTTAAGAATAGAACTACCATATGATCCAGCAATCCCATGTGTAGGTATTTACCCAAAAGATTGAAATCAGGATCTCAAAGAGATATCTGCATACCTATGTTCAGTGCAACATTATTCATAATAGCCAAGACATGGAAACAACTTAAATGTCCACTGACAGATGAAAAGTCAAAGAAAATATAGTATATCCATAAATATAATGAAATGTTATTCAGCCTTAAAAAAAACGAAATCCTGCCACTTGCAACAACATGGATGAAACTGCACAACATTATGCTGAGTGAAATAATCCAGTCTCAGAAGGACAACAACTATGTGATCTCATTTATATATGGAATCTAAAATCATAAAACTCAGATGCAGAGAGTAGAATGATGGCTGCCAGGGCAGAGGGGAAGGGAAATAAGGAGTTGTTCAATGTATACAAAATTTCGGTTATGCAAGATGAGGTTCCAGAAATCTACCATACAACATACGCCTATAGTTAATGACACAATATTGTGCACTTAGAAATTTGTTAAACCACACACAAAAACAACAGGTACAACAAAACCTTTGGAGATAATGGATATGTTTATTACCTTGATTGCAATAATACTGTCACTGGTGTATGCATACATTCAAGCTCATTAAACTGCATACATTAAATGTGTAGTTTTTTGTATATCAATTATACCTCAGCTAAGCTGTTTTTTTAAAAAGGGAAAATTACATAAACCTGTGTTTTTCATAATCTTCTAAAAGAACATACACAAGGACTATGAGCTCTCTATAAAATTTTTATTTCTTAAGACTTTTAAAAAGTGAAGTCATGCTTTTATAAGAGAATATCAAAACAACACGTTTCAAGATCATTAACATTCACATGCAACTATTAAAATATGTAACATTCAGGCTGCAATCATACATCTATGTTTACTGTTATATTTCCTTGTTATTCTGTTTTAAGTCAAGTTGAATCTTAATTTCAAATTTTTCCTTTTGATTTGTCATTAAAATCTGCACTTAGTTTGTCATACTTGTTGGAAATAATGTTCACTTTTGAACACATATTGCTTGAATATATGTATGCATACATTATTAAATTATATGCTACAATTAAAATCACCTAGTGAGTAAACTTATTTCTATTATTACTAAGATTTGAAAAGTCCACTAAAAATAATTTTATACTGAATTCAATAACATCAATATTATCATAAAAAAAGGTTGAGTAACACCTTACAGAATCATTGAGACATAAGGAACTTCTCTACAAGATAAAGAAAACATATTAGCCAATCACTACATGAGTTAAGCCATTTTAAAAACCTTATAAAAGTGGTACTGTAACCTAAAGTGGGGTCCAGCTGATCGCTGCTCAAAAGCCAATAAAGAGGCAAGGTTGGTGGAAAGGAAAGTTTGCTTTATTTTGGACTGTAGCAACGGGGGAGGAGGAGGACAGACACTTGTCCAAAGACTGACCCCCCTCCCGCCCCAACAATCAGGGGGCAAGAGCTTTTATAGACAGAGGGAGGGGGCTGCATGCAGAAACAGCATAGTCAGCTCTGAGAGTAATCTTGAAATTGGTCACTGGTGGTCTGACCAGCATCATCTTTACATTTTAAGTACAATTAGGGTCGGTTTGCTTCCATTTCTTGAGGCTAGTTCTTGGAATTGTGGCAGCTTATGTCATGGCTACAGTCTCGTCAAAATGTAGTTAACTTCTCCACCTGGTGAGGTTTTCAGTATCTGTAAGACAGCTCACAGGATATGGCTAAGATTGTTATCTATAACCCTTGAGAAGGAGCTAAATGTCCTTGATTATGCTTACTAAATTATTATTATTTGGTCTCCTTTGTTTTCCTTTGTTTCTGCATTTTCTCATTTCTCTGATTAAACTTATTCTTCGGCTAAAGTTTTTCCACAGACAAAAGGCAGGCTGAGGACACGGGGGGCATAGACCACAGGGTCCTGCTCCATTTCAGTACTAATATTATAACAATAGCTATCTATATAAATTTAACTTGTCAAAAAAAGAAATTTTAATTAATAGAGTCTATATATTTTCTCAAATTTTATTTTGTTGAAAAATATTTATATATATATATGTGATTTTAATTAGATAAGCATAGAGGTATATGCACTTAAGTTCATATTTTAATTATGTATGTTATAGTATCAAACTATTTCAGGAAAGATCAAATTTATAATATTTATCAAATGCCTACTTTTTTATGGGTTCTATGCTTTGCTGTTACTCATCAAATACTATTAATGCATGTGAGATGGGCATTATTATTACTACTTTATAGACTAGATAAGGAAAAGAAGGTCATTTTCCTTACCATTATTAATCCAGACATATTGGAGCAGTGGCATTCAAATATGTTTTTTCTAGGCATGCCTGCACCAAAGAAATGGTGGCAGATATTGGACAGTTGAATGTAGCAGGTTTTTTTTCAGAGTTGATGATTAGCTATGTTCAGAGACCATGATATCATGTAATTTTAGCTATAGCCCTAGTAGTGTATCACAGAGCTCAGACCTGACCTTATCAAAAATCTCTCAGTGACTGGTTCAAAATTATAGAAAGCATATCCAAGTTGAAGATGATATAAATTGTTCAGAGATAAAATATCAAGTGAACATTTGCATTATTATTCACATATATACACACATATATACAATCATACAACTATTTATACATAAGTTAGATATATAAACACATATATAACTATATTTTACGTCACTGTAAGAAAGTAAAGTGAACAACCTAATCATCATAATGAAGATCAATTGTGATAAATATAAAATGTTCTACTTAGTTAAAGATCAGCTGTACACCATGCAGAGCATGAAAGAAATCTAAATTGAGAGCAGTTCCTACCAAGATCACCTTAGGTTCACAGGTCAGAATACCGGAGTGGCGGCAACAGAGAATGCCTGATTGGACCAAAATTGATTGAAGCAGAAACTAAAGAATAGAGTAGCTAATGAAGCCAATTGTGTTCTCTGGCTGTGAGCAACACTTGGAGACTTATGTTAAGTTCCAGGAAGCAAATTTCAGGTAGGGTATTAAGAAACAGTGACCCATGCAGAGAAGTTGAGCTAAAAAGTACAAAGTGAGGAAATCTCATAAAATGAGGACTGCTTAAAGAAGCTTGGTTTAGTCTCAAGGAAATGAATAATATAGGATTGTAAAACTTATTCCAGTTCATGAAACTTCAACATGGGCTTCAAAAAATGTATGTGACTGGAACAAATTAATGAAAATAAAAGGCAGGTGGATTATGACTGAATACACTGAATATAACTCTACTATTAGTTCAGTCTCCATAAAACAATAACTAGCATCTCCCTTCACAGGTCTTTCAACTTCCAGAACATGGTAGCAGGTCTCTTGCAAGTACAAAATATTTTTTCACTTGCTTGATACTGACTTATATAGATGGTAGATCTTTATGACTAACGCAACATTGCATATTTTCTAATAGGCAATAGTTATTGAGTATTACTAATTCTTGGAAGAAGTGTAAGTTTTCAAGTGTTCTGAATGGGATAACTGCTTTTTTTAGACAATGAATTTGATGCATACTTATTTATCAGGGAGGGAGATGTCCTTGAAATAATTAGAGACAAGTTGATTTGATACATTTCTCAGACTTATTTTGCTTTCAGCAATATAAAGGGGTTTCAAAAAACCTACAAAAAAGTCATTTTTCCAGTTGGATTGGAATACATTTCACATTTTCCAAATTTTTATTATAGCAAAATATTTAAGATTTAAATATTAATTATACCTCAATAAAGCTGTTTTAAAAAAGGAAAAATATTTAAATAAATAGTCTGATAGTCTAGGCACAAAGTATAGGCTATTTTTCTTACAAATCAATGAAATGTTACTTTATGATCCTATTTTAAAACTCTACATGGGAGAGTATAAATTCTGTAATATATGTGTATGGTTGTGTATATTTGTACACACTTAGATCATAAAATTGTCCTGGGTAAATTGTTGATAATAACAAACTACCTGCCTCAGGAGTGTTACAACTAGCTATTCTGTTTTCTTATGGTACAATGTCAGGGCTATTTGTAAATAGCTTCCCAATGGAAGAGGCTGGTCTCTTTTAAACTCCCCTGGCACAAAGGAGTGCAGGTAGGGATGAGAAAGTTCTCTTCATTTTGTATCTTTCTTGATAGTCATAGAAAATGATGTGGTTGTACTGGCTAGAAAATTGAATAAAATGGGGATGGGAGAAAGTCATCAGGTACAATTCCAACTGCTTCTTTCTAAAAGCGTACTAGAAAACACACATTGTATGGGGAGGTTCTTTTCATTTTGTTTATAATCCTTTTACCTCACATGAGAAGCATGAACCAAAAAAGGGATATGGAATTGTTTAAGAAAATCCCTAACACAATAATGTTAATATATTTTCCCCTTGGAAAGAGTAAAGCAGTTATCATAAAACTATGATTAGGTTTACATATGCTTTTGATTGGTGTGAATAGGAGGTTAGTTATATTAGCAGGACCTTAAAGAACTTTGCTTTGATTTTTTTCAAAATAAATGTAAAATACTTGGCCCTGTATCTTTTATTAATCTAAGTAGGCAATGAAGGAAATAATTCAATGAATAACAAGCCTCTGATTCTGATGTAACAGACTCGAGGTAGAAAGACCAATTAATAGTCCTCCATCTAATTAGAAATAGACCTGGATGGATGGTAGAGCCCTTACAAGCAGATTAATAATAGAAGGGTCACGGATGCTGTATTCCTTTTGTTAGATGATGCTGTGAGACTCACGTCTACCCTAATAATTTTTCCTGTAAAATTAAGGCAAATAAGAAAAAGCAGGTATGTAGTGTTACTAAGTCATAGTAATGACTTAATGACAGTTTTCAACCAGTCCTTCTGTTTGAAAACTGTTTTGGGTTGCTATGGTTTTGTTTTTGTTTGCTTATTTTTCTCTTTTACTTATACCACCATACAGTGTTTGCACCTATCTCAGATGCATCTATCTGTTCTGTGCATCTGTGTATCTTATTGCCATGTAGCATGTATCTTTGTGCAAGTCATTAATATAAATATTGAACAAGACCATCCCCAGGACACATGCCTAGAGGCTTTCATCACGATAGATATTAAATCCAAACATCTAAACTTTGGTTACAGTAACTTAACAAGATATGAAGCCATGAAATCATATCATCACATAATGTATAGTTCTTTATTTCACACACACACACACATACACACTCCACTACCAGTACCATGAGTACCAAAAAATGAAAAAATAAAACTAGCCCTTGTAGTCCAAGTTCCATATTACCAAGAGTGCTATTTCTATTACAAGATTGAAGAGACAATTTGAAACTCAGTATGAAAAATTTGTCTTTGTTGTTATATAAAATCTCTCACCTTGAGGCTACTGAGGAAAGAATTCCATGCTGCATGAAGTGCGGAGGAAGAACAATCAGTAAAAAAATAATAATTATACAAGAAACCTCTACTATTATCTTAAAATATTACTTACTCTATCTGTATAGTCAGATCACAGAAAATGAAAATGTTAGTTGTAAAAGATGACACTGATGGATTAATCTCAGGCTGTATTATGAAGTATCTTGTGAGTTAAAGCTTTCCAGTTTTACCATCAACATTGTTAGAATATTTGTGTTTTAAGTAAAGCAATAAGATTTATATTAGAGAGGTACTGTTCTCTCTCCCATACAGGGGATATACTTACAGGAGAATAAGGAAAGGAATAACTATGATTCTCAATAATTCCTATTATTAAAACTATAACACTATGATCCTCAGTAATTCAAGAGTAAGATGATTATGATCTGTACCAGTTAGAGTCTGTGGAAAGGGGAAATGTAATAGCATTAGAGATTTATTTAGAGGGTAGACCAGGTAGGCTTTAGTGACTGATTAGATAAGGGTAGAGAAGGAAAAGGGGTCAAAAATGATGAAGATTTTAGAACTTGTTAAGTGAAGAAATGATAATATCATTTGCTAAGCTAGGCAACATTGAGACGATAGCAATATTGCAGTATGAGGTAATAAGGAGTTTAAAATTGGACATATTGGTTTGAAGTGCCTATAAGGCAACACAAAATAAATATTTTAAGTATTTAAGCACATTGTTCCAGAATTCCGAAGAAAGGTCAGTGATGGAGTGAGGGTTATTAGGATGTAAGTGGTAATTTTAATGAGTTGTCCTAAGGAAATTTTGTGGAAAGAGAAGACAGTGACTATTAAAATCACGAAAGTCAGAGGAAGAGAAATTTAAATAATTGTACTAGAAGTTGTTTCAGACGAAAAGAAACTTAAGAATGGGTTATGTGGAATTTAGATATTTGACTTGCTTTTAATGGCATTAATAAGCATATTTTCATTGGAAAAGGGATATTGTTAATACACAGAATGTGATGGCAAAGTTACTTAAATTATCACCTGTAGTCCTCCATAATCAAATACATGTAGAAGGCAAGACATTGGGTGACCAAGTATTTTCTGCCATAAAATAATTTAGTAAAATTAGTGAGTAGAATGGAGTCATTTGGTGGCCTCGTAAGTGTGCTAAAGAATCTAGGCAAAGAAAATGAGTTCATTGCTTTAAATTACAAGCTCAAGATTTGCCTAAGAAACCTAAAAGCTCCTATTTTTAGTTTTTTTGCTATATGATCCAGCAATTCCACTCTTGGGTATATATCCAAAGAAACTTTGAAAATGCATCCCAATGTTCATACTGTTTACAACAGCCAAGATATGGAAGCAACCTATGTGTCCATTAACAGATGAATGGATAAAGAAGAGGTGGTATACATATACGACGGAACACTATTCAGACAAAAAAATGAATGAAATTCTGCCATTTGCCACATGGATGAACCTGTAGGGTATTATGCTTAGTGAAATAAATTATACAGAGAGACAAATGCCATATGCTATCAGTTATATGTGGAATCTAAAAAATAAAATGAATTAATATAACAAAACAGAAACAGACTCACAGATATAGAGACCAAAGTAGTAGTTACCAGTGGGGAGAGGGAAGGGCAAGGAGCAATATAGGAATAGAGGATTAAGAAGTACAAAGTACTATGCATAAAATAAATAAGCTAAAAGGATATATTGTATGGTACGGGGAAATATAGTCTATTTTATTACAACTTTAAATGGAATATAATCTGTAAAAATATTGAATTACTATGTTGTACAACTGAAAATAATATAATATTGTAAATCAAGTATACTTCAATAAAAAAGAAGCCTGAAAGTGTCTTTGACTTACCATTTTAAAAAATGAACAAAAGCGCAACAAAAAACCCTTATCTACTGAAGCTTAAGGATGTGATTTCTGAATGCCAAGTGTGTAGTCTATTCATGTTGGTGGAAAGCAAATTTGATTCCTAATTTCACTGGGTCTCTTATTTTGAAAGTTTGGGAAGAAGTGAGACACTAAAAATCGGGGACGGGTTATATGGGCTGTATCAGATGAAGCTGGAGACAATGAAACCCTAAACTTTGCTACTAAAAGCATCTCTTCCTTTCCTGTTTGAAGAGGTTAGTTTCCCCTTGCTGTAGAATCTGTAGTGGCTGCCTTGAAAGGAATTGTTGAATCTAGTAGGAATATTACCCTATCATATCTCAGTGCTTCTAGATCTGTAACCAGACTCAAGTCCCAACTGTCATCATAAGGTGAATTACAAAATGTGACTTGTGAGAAGGTGCAGTGCATGCCAAAAGAATTGCTAAACTTTCACCAAATTATATTTAGAGAAACATAGGGAATATATGTAAGAATGGATCCTAAGGGTCGGTGATCAGAGTAGAAAAATAGGAAGGTGTAGTTGGCCTATGATAAACACAGTGAAATAACAGAACCTGTTATGTTTTTAGAGAGATGAATACAGTAGCTCAGACAAATGGAATTCTGGAGTAAATTTATCACATAAGATCTGCTTACAGCCTAACCATTTCCTTACAAAGTATCCATAAAGCCCTCCATCCTCAAGGGAAATCCACAAAGGAGAGGAGTGGCAGCATCCAAGATGAGTTCTACTGTGGCTCTTCTCCAGTGATAAGGTAAACTTCTAACATCAAACTCAGCTTCCTGAATTCAATGGCCATGATACGATCTTGAGCTTTCTTTGTCTACTGGATCTTTAGTCTTTATGTCCAGCTGCCTTGGAAGCTCTCTGGGACATTTTGATAGATAACATTTATATACGTTTATACATGGTGCCTAGTGCTCTTATTGGGAGCCTTAGTCTGCTACAAAACACTTGCCATAGACATAAGGGAATATTTTAATTTTAATTTATGCCTTCACATTTCATACTATTTCAGTCATATCTGATATTCAAGAGCAGAAGCAAGTCAGTGTGGCACTAGATTTCTCATCTGTACCTAAAAAGTTGTTTCAATATAGAAGTCTATTCTTCTCTTGTTAATTACATACACCTTAAATTTGAAAACTTGATTTTTATTTCTCATGTAATTGATTTCCAATGTTTTCATTTTTCTAGTTTCCATTACCATTCTAATAAATTGGATATATACCATCATTGAGGACTACCAATTAACATTTCTCCTTATATATTTGTGGGTTTTTAATGTATCGAATTTACAGAGAATTTTCATTTTACTTTTATTCACATAGCAAACACTTTATCTTGTTCTATTTATTATACCCCTGACATTTAAGGCAGTAAACCATTTGATATATTATTTTCCTCTCTCTGCACCATTAACTTATCAGTCCTTCTTACTAATATGTGAAAGCCTCACTCTAGGCTGGACTCCAAATAAGAACACTTAAATTACAAGGCACTAGGATATATACCAATGTTAAAAGGAAACCCCACTTGACTTGTGTAAACAGAAGACCGGAAAGATAACTTTAAAACTCTGAGGATAGAGGGAAAGCATCATGATTAATTCCAAAAGGAATAAAATTTGAGAAGGTATTGAGAAGTAATATACACTGCCAAAGTTTAACGATAAACTGGTTAAACTTGGACTGGTTCCTCAATATTCATGCAAGTGAATTTCTTCTTTTCAAAACTTACAACTGTTTTAGGTTACCATGATTCATTCCCAGTTAATTCTTCATATTTTCATCTTTGATTAAATTCAACATTCAAAGCAGTCATCAGGACATTGCAAAAATATTTGAAAACAGTAAGAATGATTGTTTTGTTTTCTTTTAGGCTTTGAACATCATTTGTTCTATATGCAGTTAGAGGCAAAGCTCTTCTTTAAATATGTAAAGAAAAACGTACCAGGGCACTGTGTGTTACTGTAACAAAGAATTGGTATTGCAAATCTTGACAGACTAACATATTCTTCTCCAAGGCTTTTCAAGTTCTATACCCACAACAATTCTCCTGACTAAGGGGCTTGGTGTCAGTCCTCGATTGTGTTTTGATCGTTTTTGCAAATCAACAACTGAGTTCAATATTAAGCAGTCAAAACAGACATTTGTCATTGTGTTTGCATCCGATTTCCTACGGCACCCTGCCTGCTTTATCATGCAAGTAGGGGAACTGCTGGCAAAGCAAGAGAGACCAAGGCAAGCTGCTGTGACCTAGCAAGAATCATGTCACATGTAATTATAATAATTTATAAGGATGACTCCAGGCTCAATGGTGTTGTCGCTGCACACCAATTGGACTGTGCTATAATGTTTAAGTAAATATTTGCACGCAACCTGAAGCTGTTGAGAATTTCCACTTCAGCTAGAGCCCCCTTCTTATGAAATATTCAGTACATGAAATGTCTCCAGTGGTGCAGAGTGGTGGGTTTTTCTCTCTGATTTGATTAGCAGTGATGATTCTTTCATGAGCTGTGAATGTCCTTCTAGATTAGCATCATCCAGGTTCTTTGGTCTTGTCACGGAAGAAGAGGGCTAGGGAGACGATTGCTTATGAACATGTTTAAAGCATGCCTTTAACAATCTATGAAGTGTTTCAAAATAAGATTTTAAAGATCATTCAAATAAGTTCAAATACCTTCCTTTCTAATAATAATGTGTTGCTCAAATCTGAAACCTAATGGTGTATTAGAAGTACATAGAAACTCAAGATTTAGAAATGATACAAATTAGGCATTGATATAATTTCATTTAATGGATGGATAGTTATTAAATGTTACACAATTCTAAAAAAGATACATTTTTATTTCATCAAGTTTTGTGGGTTGTAGTGATTTGTTCTTGCAATTTAAGGATTACTATTCAAAATAATCCTTAACTTAGAAAGAACAAACCTGTTAATTGAAATCACAAGTATTTGAAATAAAATGTTTAGAATCAATACAAAATAAATGATATTTTTATCACCCATAAGAAACCATTAAACCCTATTTTTTGTGTGTACGAGTGTATACACATATAAATAGAAATCATATAAATATGTATATATATATATATATATATATATATAAATTCTGTATAATATATAAAGGTCTATTATATATACATAAATTTATTTTTAATGTAGAAAATACAAGTATATGAAGCATTAATATGCAAAATGGTTTTATTGTCCAATTTATTTCTGCCCCACTCACCCATAAATAAATAAAATTTAATTTCTTTAGTTAATGGGAGAAGATTCTCACTAAACTTAGGAGATGTAATAAGTCCTCTTATTTTCTGAACATTTAATTCAATCTATATTTTATGCATTTTTTATTTATAAAGTAAAAACTTACCAAAGCTGGGAGTATCTGTGAATTTTTTTTTAAAAATTCCATTGTTTAAATGATTTGTTTACATAATTCCAAATTATTTATTTAACAAATTCCTCTAGTTTTATGAATATTTCCCCTTAGCAGAGTAAACAGGCCAGTTGACTACATCATTCATGTAAGACAGGGTACTAAGGTACTAAATGCATTTAAATATTTTTATATTTGTAAGACACGTAATTATTGCAATTATGTTCTAATTTCAAATGGTTCTAAAAATAACCTCTTTTGCATTATCTTGTAAGAAATCTAAATTAATTTAGATTTTTATATCATTATTTAATTAAAATACATCATCCTTCTAAAGTCTCTGTTCTGTAATTTGTTATGAATTGTTTCCAAGTCTTAGCTATAAAAAACATGCACCATACTTATTTATATTAATCTAGCATGTACTTTATGAACACATTTTCATAATAATTTTTAATATCTTAACATTAGGTTATCTCTGTATAGACCCAGAGATCCTCCATATGAAAACAATTCTAAAAACCTGCTTTAACTGATACTCAGTAGATAATAATTATGCTTGGAGATAATTCTGGAAACACTGTTAACAGAGCTTTTAAAACAGAATTTAGTCATTTAAATAATGATTAAGAAACACAAAGTTTAGAAACACAGGTAATCATATTTGTAGTACCTTCATTAAATTGAAACATTTTTGTCTCTGAAGAAAATTATTTTTACCTAAATAATGTTTTTTCAAATAATGTTTTTCAAATAACAAAGCACATTTTATAAGGTTGTCAAGACTATATCGGATACTTGCTTAGAACCATGAATACTACCTTGGAAAAACTATGAAGACTAGTCATGGGCCATGAGCAAAGATGATATACAGATTATTCAAATTTTATATTTTTAAAATAAATATTTGAATTTGATTAGATCACAAAGTGTATATGTAAGTATTAGTTTTCTATTCCTGCCATGGCAAATTGCTACAAACTGAACAGTTTTAAAATGACATTTTATTTATTATTTATTATCTCACAATAATGTAGGGTAGAAGTTCATGGAACTTAGCTGGTTTCTCTGCACTGGGTCTCAAGGCTGAAATCAACGTACCAGTTGCCATGGCTCTTTACAGAAGGCTCTGGGAGAGAATGCACTTCCAGGTCCACTCAAGTTTTTGACAGAATTCAGTTCCATGCAGTGGTAGGACTGAGGTTCCCTTTCTGGCCGGGGATCATGGTCACCTTCTGCAGGCCTCCCATATTACCTGGCCTATGGCCCTATTCATCTCAAAACCAGCAATGGTGGGTCAAGTCCTTCTCACACTCTAAGTCTCTCTGAAACCTCCCTTTGTATAATTTCCCATGCCCCTAGCCTGAGAAAGTTCTCTGACTTAAAGGGCTCAGGGGATTAGATTGTGTCTATCTGGATAATCCAAGATAAAGTCACTATTTTAAGGTGCGTAACATTAATTACAACCATAAAGCCCCTCTGTTATGTAACGTAAAATATTCACAGGTTTCAAGAATGAGGGCATAGTACATTTTGGGGAGGCCATAGTAAAAGAGTATAAAG
Organism: Mesoplodon densirostris; assembly: GCF_025265405.1. Taxonomy (NCBI): domain Eukaryota; kingdom Metazoa; phylum Chordata; class Mammalia; order Artiodactyla; family Ziphiidae; genus Mesoplodon; species Mesoplodon densirostris. Next base: position 44,988,573 of record NC_082665.1, read on the forward strand.
ATTTATTTTACATGTGTATTTGTAGTGATTTTTTGGTAAATATTGAAAAACTAGCTCTCCTAATAGGAGAAAAAAAATCTCTGATTTGCATTGTTTGTCTGTTTCTGTGATGTAAATAAACCTAATATGGCAGATTTCAAGCTACTGGTGTGGATTCCAACAATTCACAAAATTCTGAAAATTTAATCCAGCTCTTATGAACTGCTTTGAGTTTTCTCCAACACAGCACTTTGTGTTTTTAGAATTTATGAACAAAATTATGAAGTCTAATGTAACAAAATGGAGCTTAGAGTAATAATGGTAGTAAAATGATGATGATGATGATACGTGTTCTTTACACATACACGTCAAACTGCAACTCAAAGAAAAAGAGAACACATTTTCCTTTTTAATGCTAATACAAATATGTTTTCCAGCTGAAAAAATTGAAGATCATAACATGATAAATTTATTTCTAGCTACATTTGTGGTTAAAGAGAGTATCTCTACTTTGTATGATTATAATGTCTCTATTATATGTTATGAAGAATTATTCAATGCCGTTAGAGGTACATGTATGAATTGAGGGATAATCATGCATATAGCACGTATTTTATAAAACAGGCTCATTTGTCATTAAAAATACACAACAGATACAACAACATTCCAGACCTGTTTGTATTTAAAATTTAACATTCCAGGGTTATTTGATAATCAATTACCTAAACAGATGAATGAGTGAGCTCTTAAATGAATATAGGTAATATCTGAGTGAGAAGTACAAAGTTTACCTTATCTACCGTCTAATAAGTCTGTCTGTAAAGAACGGCCTGATTCATGTTGTGGCAAACAAATTGACAGAGTGGTTCTAAACACTCTGGAATCAGCTTTCCTATCACATCTGTGCTACAAAAGTTGTATCAACATTTTCATTGAAATATAGAAAGCTCTTCATATAGGGCTAGTCCTGGATCTGTTGCATTTTTTATTGTGTTTTACTTCTAGTTACTAATAATAAGTTACAAAATATATTTATCCAAAATTTTAAAATTTCTAATGAACTGGGTACAATGTACTGAAATAAGCACTTAACAGTGCTTCAGACATGTGCATTTTATTGATAAAGGGACAAAACCTTAGTTTGTGTACAAGGCTGTCTTTTATTTTAAAACTCCATCTGTGGATGACTTGGTGGTTAGAATGGTTACTTGTTCCCAGTAGACTACAGTATATTTTCAAGTTTATCGTGTACCAAATATTTTTAGTTGTATTGTTGTTTTTGTTGTGTTGGTTTTCTCTCTAGTGAGTACATACAACTATTAACAGTAATGTGGGATAAATTCAACAGACCACACTTGCTCGCAATCATGAGCTTATTATTCCTTCAAATTATTTTTGTATGAATGACTTAATAGAAGTTTCAAAGAATGTATTTCTTTGCCAAATTGATGATTTCTGATAAATTACTTTGTCAATCTAAAGTCATAAACAAAAAGATTATGAAAGATAAAATTGACATTTGTACATGAGACAAATTCTATGTGTACATATCATGAGAAATTAAGCTTTTAGGATCATTTTTCTTTAAATATTATAATTATATGTCTACATATAATCAGTCAAACCCTCCTAGGGTATGATTTCCTACTGGAGAGAGAGGGACTCTGCTGATCTGGGATGGCACTTTAGCACGGTGGAGTTAATGCAGCATCCCAGTGAGTTTAACTCACTCCCACAGAGTAATTTTGACCCTAGCAGAATTGTTTCATTATATCCTTAGATGAATTAAGTGACACTTTCAAATTATTTCTTTTATCTTAACCATTTCCAAGACCACTATTGCAAATACATCCTTAGGAGTGAGAAAATACCTGTTCTTCTTTCTAGTAATGACTTGAAATTTTTACATTTATTGAAAGAGTTCTGTTAAGTTTCCATTGTCAGATCCAGAGTTTCTTAGCTGCATCTCTTTGATGCTCTACACAAGCTCTACACAAGCTCTCACCTGGCAGTTTGCTTTTTTTCTCCATCTGCTGGGCACCAGTGTTGGCTGCTCAGCAAAGGATCATCTGAGGGAATGGCTAGCAAAGATAAAAACAGTGGAGTACAGCAGCTATTAGGGAAACAAACAGACCAGCAAATCCCATAGTAGTGCCAAGATATTTTATTAGAAAAAGGTCTATGCCTTCTACCTTACTCCAGAATTTCCCTACAACATGCCCGTAGATAAAATCCAAAATGAATTTTGTAAGATAAATTAGAAATTCTTAATATAAATTAATATGAAATATAGCTGCATTCCACTCTTATTTTGGTGGGAAACATTTAAGTATATCAAAAACTTATGACGGAATAGAAGCAGTTAAAATGTGACTCAAACTTTTGTATACTGAATATGACTATCTTGTCTCTTGCAGCGCACTTATGAAAGAAACATTAGTTTTCATAGCTGAAATAAAAAAGAGACATGGAAAAAAAGGAGTTTGATATTTGCAAGGGCAAATATTAGGAATAATAGTGATAACATCTAATATTTATAGAGCACTTCTATAAGACAGACTCTGTGCTAGATGCCTATCATATATTATTTAATGTAAACATGATGACAGCACCACAAGATAACATCTTAGTTTTCTAGAAATGCTGTAACAAGTTAGCACAAACTGGGTGGCTTGAAAAAATAGAAAATTATTGTCTCACAGTTCTGGAAGCAAGAAGTGCAAAATCATGGTGTCAGTATGGTCATTTCACCTGAAAATGTAAGGGGGAGTACTGCTTGCATCTTCCTAGCTTCTGGTAGTTTGCCAGCAATTCTTGATGCTACTTGGCTTACAGCTGCAGCATTTCCATCTCTGCTTTCATAGAGACATGGCATTTTCCCTGCATGCCCATCTTCACACAACATTTTCCTCTTTTTCTTAGGACACCAGTCATGTGGGATTAGGGATTCACACTACTCCAGTATGACCTCATCTTAACTAATTGCATCTGTAATGACCTTATTTACAAATGAAGTCACTTTCTGAGGTATTGGGGGTTATGACTTCAACATATCTTTTTAAGTGATGTAATTCAACCACAAGTATTAAAGTACTCCAGATTATTCATTTTCTAGATGAATAAACTGAGGCTTCAAATGGTTAATTTCTCCAAAATATTAGACCATGTTTTCAAACTCTGCAATTTTGTCAGTAATATGTATGTGTTTGATCTCTGTTACATCCTGATTAAAGCCATGGCCCTAAAAACCATTAGGTTTCCATAGAAATCCACAATGCAAATGCAATCATACTTTCATGGTGGAAGCCAGAGAGATTAGTGGGGATTGAGAGCAAGAGGACACATAGCACATTAAGAAATGGGTCCAAGAAGATAGATAGATAAAAGGCCAATCTGTTAGGAGACCACAGTGTGTAGTATATCTCCACATATGTGTAGCCAAGACAAGGACATCCAAGAAATAAGACCATGAAAATAATGGGACTCATATTATGTGGCTCAGAAATAATGACCTCCTTAATGGATTAGGGTAGAGTGCGAACAGGTTGAAGAAGATAGGATCTGCAACAAGATGATCAAATAAAACATAAAATCTTGAAAAGATATGTAAAGAAATATAAAAATTGTGAGCTCCGATTAGTGAACCAAAAGGTCAGGGAGTACTGCAACAACTAGAGGATGAAGCAGATAACAAATCTTTACTTGCTATGGAAATACAAAATTCTAGAAGTAAATAATATTTTATAAATTAACATCAATAGGATAATAGCAGTAGAAACACAATAACACAGTAATTTAAACTACATTTGAGTAGTGCAGTAGGTTTCCTGCATGTACCTTTCTTCTAGTGATTTCTGTTATCAAATAATGTGTATCATTTTTGTAATACTTTAGGTGACACTATGCATTAGTCCAAGCAAAGTGACCAAACAGATTAGGGTGACCAGAAGCAGGAACAGCATGTTGTTTCTAATAATTAATAGGTAGAATATATGCTACATTCCTTATTAGGGAGTTGGTGGTGGTTTAAAATAAACCATTATCTGTTAAAAGTCACAAATATGTTTTAAAATGTTTCAAATGATTCATTATTTAATCATAAATTTATGTTATATCTTCTAAAATATTTAACTTGTTTCTGAGGTCCTGAACTGATGAAATAGATTCACATATTATCAAAGTAGAAACATTAGAATGAAGAAAAACCCAAACCACCACCTTGTAATGATATGAGAATTAGCAGGAATTAGCCAGGATTGGCAATGAAATCATTCATGACCAGGCTCTTGGTGGCTCCTGATAGTGTATTATCGCTAACATTTACCTTACTTTACCTAGGCATTTCTAATTGTTACTCCTGGAGTTGTATTTGCACATAAGTGTGATTTTCCAAACATTCTAATTTGATTCCTTTTTTTTTTTTGCATTTATTAGCAATGAGGCAGACTGGATAGATATATGCACTTAAAAATCCTATTAATAACCAAGAGAGTCTCTGATACTGGACATGGCCACCTCCTCCAACCTCCTATCAGTTCCTCTCCTGCCCTAGGTTTGAAGTTCTCTACTATTAGCTTACTGAAAGCATCAACAACAAGATCATCATGATTCTGCATCCTAGAGCAGAAAGATGGCTAGTTTGAAAGCCATAGAAAGTGAATATCTCCCTTTATTCTCAAATGTATGACACTTAATATGCTTTCAGTGTTTGGTAAGCTAGTTTACTAAACTGCTGCTATTCTAATCTATTCCATTGCTAGCTGGAACCTATTGATACCTACTGATTTCACTGAACATTTAAAGTAGAAAATGTTGTGATCAGGAGACCAAAAAGAAGATATAGAATGTACTAAAGAGTGTGATGAATAACACTTATTGGAATCTAGCTTTATTGTCATGCAAAGATTAAGGTTTTGGGGGGGAATATACCAGTCACATATTAGTATAGTTGACATATCTAAGTTGAAGAATTTAGTGGGTAGCACAGTGCCTAATAATAAACATCATGTGAAGGTGACAGGTAGTGGCAAAAATTAAAATTCAAATACAGGCAATTAGTTTTGGAATTCTCATGCATAATGTATCATAGAAAAAGGACATAAATAGCATGTGAAAATTGAATAAAGGTAATTGGTTAAAGATACCATAAGGGAATTTCCATTTATGGATAAAAAGAGATGAGAGTGATCAGATTTACCCTCCTGCATGAAAAAAACAAACAAAACCCTGAAAAAATATATAAAAACCTGGTTCTCGTGGTATGGTACATCAGGCAACAAAAACCAGTGATTCATAAGGAACAAAAATAAATAAATAAATGAGCAGTATTATCACCCAAGATTACTCCCTCAAGAGAGGTTCCTGGTCATTTGCTGGAAGGGCAAACCAGGCAGAGCTCAGTTGTCTTCCTGAACTGTAAAGGTAGAGCTGGAAATATAAGGAGAACAAGGCAACTCAAATACAGAATACTAAAGAGGGAAAAAGGATGTCATCAAAAGAACACAGTCTCTTCAATAAGTGGTACTGAGAAAACTGGACAGGTACATGTAAAAGAATGAAATTAGAACACTCCCTAACACCATCATAAGAATAAACTCAAAATAGATTAAAGATCTAAATGTAAGGCTGGACACTATAAAGCTCTTAGAAGAAAATACAGGCAGAACACTCTCTGACAAAAATCGTAGCAAGATCTTTTTTGACCAACCTCCTAGAGTAATAAAAATTAAAAAATAAAATAAACAAATGGGACCTAATGAAATTTAAAAGATTTTGCACAGCAAAGGAAACCATAAACAAGATGAAAAGAGAATCCTCAGAATGGGAGAAAATATTTGCAAATGAAGCAACTGACAAGGGATTAATCTCCAAAATATACAAATAGCTTATGCAGCTCAATAGCAAAAAAACAAAAAACCCAATCAAAAAATGGGCAGAGACCTAAATAGACATTTCTCCAAAGAAAACACACAGATGGCCAACAAACACATGAAAAGATGCTCAACATTACTAATTATTAGAGAAATGCAAATCAAAACTACAATGAGGTATCAACTCACACTGGTCAGAATGACAATCCTCAAAAAATCTACAAACAATAAATGCTGGAGAGGGTGTGGAGAAAAGGGAACCCTCTTACACTGTTGGTGGGAATGTAAACTGATACAGCAACTATGGAGAACAGTATGAGGTTCCTTAAAAAACTAAAAATAGAAATACCATATGACCCAACAATCCCACTCCTGGGCATATACCCACAGAAAACCACAATTCAAAAAGATACATGCACCCCAATGGTCACTGCAGCACTATTTACAATAGCCAGGATATGGAAGCAACAGAGGAATGGATAAAGAAGATGTGGTACAAATATACAATGGAATATTACTCAGCCATAAAACTGGGTCATTTGTAGAAATGTGGATGGATCTAGAGACTGTCATACAGAGTGAAGTAAGTTAGAAAGAGAAAAACAAATATCGTATATTAATGCATACATGTGGAATCCAGAAAAATGGCATAGATGAACTTATTTGCAAAGCTGAAATAGAAACACAGATATAGAGAACAAACATATGGATACCAAGGGGGAAAGAGGATGGGGGGCTGGATTGGGAGATTGGGACTGACATATATACACTACTATGTATAAAATAGATAACTAATGAGAACAGACTGTATAGCACAGCACAGGGAACTCTACTCAATGCTCCGTGGTGACCTAAATGGGAAGGAAATCCAAGGAAGTGGGGATATATGTATACATGTGGCTGATTCACTTTGCTGTACAGCAGAAACACAACACTGTAAAGCAACTATACTCCAAAAAAAAAAAAAAAGAAAAAAAGAAGAAGAACACAAATAACAAATGTTCGTGAGGATAGTGGAGAAAAGGGAACACTTGTAGACTGCTGATGGGAATGTAAATTGGTACAGCCACTGTGAAAAACAGCTTGGAAGTTTCTCAAAAATTTAAAAATACAACTACCACGTGACCCAGCAATTCCACTTTTAGGTATGTATCTGAAAAAAACAAAAACACTAATTCAAAAAGATATATGCACCCTAGTGTTCACAGCAGCATTATTTACAATTGCCAAGATATGGAAGCAACCTAAGTGTCCATCAACAGATGAATGGATAAAGAAGATGAGATATATAGTGGAATACTACAGCAACATGGATGGACTTGGAGGGTATTATGCTAAGTGAAATATGTCACATAGAGAAAGACAAATACTGTATGACAGCACTTATACATGGAATCTGAAATATATAGCAGACTGTTGAATATAACGAAAAAGAAGCAGACCCACAGATACAGAGAACAAACTAGTAGTGGCCAGTGGGGAGAGGGAACTGGGGAGGGACAATATAGGGGTAGTGGATTAAGAGGTACAAACTATTAGGTATAAAACAAGCTACAAGGATACATTGGACAACATGGGGAATATAGCAAATATTGTATAATAACTATAAATAGAGTATAACCTTTAAAAATTGTGAATCACTATATTGTGAACTTGTAACATATAATATTGTATATCAACTATACTTAAATTAAATTTTTTTAAAAAAGAGAGGGAAAGGGATAGATAGATGATAGACAGATGATAGATAGACAGATAGATAGATAGATAGGGAACCATGTATATATACAGAGAATCCTTGTTGAGTATACAGCAGAATAGCATCAGTGTATATGAAGAAACTACCTATGAGAGGGCAAAGAAATATCTACAAATATCTAGAGGAAATTGTACATGGCACTCACATAGAGGAAGAAATAGTGCTTGTCCCCACTAGACATATTAGAAAACCTTATAACTAACAGGGAATTGGGTAAAATAATGAGGAAGGCCTTGTCTCAGTAGTGGGGAACAGTAAGCCCTAGATAAACACCACTATGTTCTCACCTAACAAATTTTAAAAGAACTTAAATGATCAAAGTGTTCCCAATTAACTACATCCAAAAACCAAGCTCAAGATTATTTATAAGAAAACAAGCATGTCCAACACCCAGTAACGTAAAATTAACAATGTCTAGAATCCAATCCAAGATTATCAAACATTCAAAGATGCAGAAAAATATAATTCTTAATGAGGAAAAAGGTCAGTTAATTGAAACTGACTCATAGCTGGCAAAAATGATAGAATAAGCTGACAAGAATGATAACACAGTTATTATAATTGTATTCCCTAAGCTCACAAATTTAAACAGATTCATGGAAAATATAAACAAAGACTCAAATTGAAATTTAAGTGATGAAAACTACAACATGTGAAATGAAAAATACACTGGTGGGTTTAAAAACAGATTAGACATTGTAGAAGAATATATTAGGGAACATGAACACATAGCACCAAAAAAACCCAAAATGAAGCACAGAGAGAGAAAAAAAAAAGAAGTTAAAAAATGTAAAAGGATCACTGAGCTTTCAGACAACATCAAGAAGCGTCATATGCATATAACTGTTATCCCTAAAAGAAAGAAGACAAAAGGGTATCAGAAAAATATTTGAATAATAATGGCCGAATATTTTCCAAATTAGGTGGAAAATATAGTCACACAGATCCAAAAGCTCAGTAGTCCCAAGCACAAGATAAATGTAAATAAATAAATAAATAAACCAATACACACATACTCAAATAGTACAAAACCAGCTATAAAGAGAAAATCTTTAAAGGAGTCAAAGTAGAAAGCCATTAGATACAGAGAATCAAAATAATTATGACACATTTCTCTTCAAAAATACAGGAGAGGGCTTCCCTGGTGGCGCAGTGGTTGAGAGTCCGCCTGCCGATGCAGGGGACACGGGTTCGTGCCCCGGTCCGGGAAGATCCCACATACCGCAGAGCGGCTAGGCCTGTAAGCCATGGCCGCTGAGCCTGCACGTCTGGAGCCTGTGCTCCGCAATGGGAAAGACCACAACAGTGAGAGGCCCGCATACCACATTAAAAAGAATAAATAAAGGAGGAAGAGCATCTTTAACATACTGCTAAAAAACTTAAAGTGTCAATCTAGAATTCCATTACCAGAGAAAATATCTTCCAAAAATGTGCACTGAATAAAAATGATTTGAACATACAAAAAGGAAAAGAATGAATTATAAGAGGCCTGCACTATAAGATATGTTAAAGGAAGTTCTTCAAACATAGAAAAAGTACACCAGATAGAAATACAGGTTTGTACAAAAGAATGAAGGATACAAAAATGGTAAGTGCTTTGGTAATATATAACATATATATTAATATAATAATATAATATGTAATATACATATTATATAGCTTTTTTATTATTTAAGTATTTTAAAATATAATTGACTGCTAAAATAAATAGAATAATAATGTTTTTTGGAGTTCACAGTATATGTATAAATAAGATATATGGCAAAATGGCATAAGGCCTGGAAGGGAAATGCAATTATACTTTTTTATTCTTAATCTATATTCATTTTGATAAATATTTATTTGCTTAAAGTTAAACTATGGTAAGTGAAAGAGGTATACTATATACCATAAACCCTAAAGTAACCACCAAAATAACAAAACAAGAAATACAGCTTATAAATCCACAAAGGCAATAAAATGAAATTACAAAATTATTCAGTTAATCCAAAATTCTGTAGTGAAAGAGTTAAAAATTTTTAGAAAATGGTGAGACCAATAAAAAACAAGCAAGATCATATACTTAAATCTATATAAATAATCACATAATTACAAATGAGAGTTATATATATGTTCATTATCTTGACTGTGTTGGTATTTTCATAGCTGTATACATATATCAAATATATCAAATTATACACTAAATATAAGTGTGATTTATTGTATGTCATTTATAGCTCAATAATAAGGCGACCTAAATAGTCTGCAGACATATCAATACTGGAAGAAGTCAATAAGGCAGTCCTGCAGCAAGAAATGTTAAATAAAAGTCTTCAAGAAAAAGGAAAAAGATACCAGATGTAAATGTGGATATATACAAAGGAATTAATAGTATCAAGAATGGTAACAATTTTGGTAAATATAAAGTCCATTTTTATTATTGAATTTACCTTTAAAATTGACTTCTAAAGAAAAATGATAAAAATAAATTTGGGGAATATATAAACTATCAAAAAATGTTTGTTGATTATAGCACTATCAACAAATTTGACTTAATTGGCATCTACTGAAAAGCCTCAAATCAATTACCTTAGCTTACAACTTTAGAAACTAAGAAAAGAAAAGAAAATAAACTGCTTTTTTCCGCATCTTTATTCATTCACTTTTCAACATTTATTGAACAACACAGTAGGTAGAATTCACTGGTGTTATGCCCTGTATAACCCACGCCACCTTGAGTGCGGGTGGAGCAAGTCCACTGAGTCTGAGTTAGTGAAAAGTGAGATAATCCTGATTGGGCATGACTTTAAGCAAGTGAAAACTTTAAAAGCGAGACAGGGTTCAGGTGGACTTGAAGGACCCAGCCACCATGAGTTCTACAACCATGAGAAAATGAATTCTACCAACAACCTGAATGTGACTGGAAGTCAAAAATTCCCTAGTTGAATCTCCAGATAAAAATGCATCACTCTTGGGCTTCCCTGGTGGCGCAGTGGTTCAGAGTCCGCCTGCCGATGCAGGGGACACGGGTTCGTGCCCCAGTCCGGGAAATCCCACATGCCGCGAAGCGGCTGGGCCCATGAGCCTGCGCATCCGGAGCCTGTGCTCCGCAAAAAAAAAAAAAAAAAAAAAAAATGCATCACTCTTTATACACTGACTTCAGCCTTACCAGACCCTGAGCAAAGAATTCAGTTAAGCCATGCCTAAAGTTCTGATCTGCACAAACAGTGAGATAATAAATGGGTGTTGTCTAAACCAGTAAGTATTTTGATAATTTGTTACACAGAAATAGAAAACTAATACAAGAAAGTACTCTGCTTCTTGCACTGTATTCTAGAGTTTATGAAAACAAAAGTAATAAGGAAAATAACTGACATTATCTAAGGGGTGAGCACAGACTGCTCCAGAGAGAAAAGAGAAGAGGACCAAACACATTAGATCCTGGGTCACTCCAACTTTAAGTAGAAGATCTAGGAACAGATAATTAAAACTAGGAGGAAGAGGAAGATCCACGAATAGTGGGTTAAAAGTAGGAGTTAGTGATGTCCTGAGAAAACAACTATAACAGTTTCAGAATCTATAGATGAAGTTATGTTTTGTTAAAAAAAAAAAAAGAAAAGGAACAACTGTTTCAAATTCTACTGAGAGGTCAAGAAAAATGAGCAGTTTTGTAATATGGACATAATTCGTGACTTAACAAGAGAACTTTCTAAATGAATTGATAGGGATTCAATCCTGATTGGATTGGATTCAAAACAGGATACAAGTGGGAGGAGTAGATAAGGAATATTAAAATTACTAGTAAGTGTTTCCATATATATTACATGCATTCATTCTAGTAAATTTTACTAGAAAGAATTATTGGAAAGTTTCTTCTTTTTCTGTCTTATGATGAATTCATTTCAAAGCTGTAACATGAGAAATCTGTTACCTCATAATTTTATATACACTTGATGTATTCTTCAAAAATGAAGGCAAACTAAAGAAAATTTCAGTTAAATAAAACTGAAAGAATTTATTGCCAGTAGATCTATGCTGCAAAAACATACTACATCATGTTCTTAGCCCAAAGAAAAACGACAAAAAGATGGAAATTCAAGTCTTCAGGAAGTAATGAACAACAAAAATGAGAAATTTGAGAGCAAATATGACTGCTCATTTTTCTTCTCATATTTTTAAAGAACATAAAACTCTTGGAAAACAAAAATTGTAACACTATTTCAACATTTATAATGCATAAAGATTATATGATAGTGACACCACAAAGGTCAGAAGTAGATGAATGAAACTATACTATTGCAAATTTTTCACATTTTATATGAAGTAGAATAATATTAACACTAAATACACTATAATAATTTAAGGGGACATAGTCAATTCTAGTACAAACACTATCACATTAAAACAATAAACAGCTAAAATATAATTAAGACAATATAATTACAACAAAATACTGAAAATGTTGTGATTAAAAAAATAAATACATGAAACTAAGGAGAAAGACAAAAAGCTGATGTCAGAATAAGCAGAAAAATAGTAGAAAAATAGACAAATCTAACCTTATCAATAATTATATTAACTATAAATTGACTCAAATGCAGAGATTGTCAGAAAGAACTTAAAAACAAGACCTTGCTATGGAATGTCTACAAAAGATACATTTATGGTACAAGAACACAGAAACTTTGAAAGTTAATATCAGGCTAGGTAAGTTCAAGACAAGTAGCATTACTGGAGGTAACAGAAAACATTTAATTATCATAAGAGTGTTCCACAAAATGATTTTAGAGAAATAAATGTTTTCTGAAGAATTACTTCCCAGAACTTCTGCTGTCAGTGTCCTTGTCCCCGCAGTGAGACACAACTGTCCCCCTGCCACTGCATGAGAGCCTCCAACTCTAACAGTCATCACGTAAAAATGCATTGTGAAACAAAAACCACATTCACAGAAAGATAGACAAGATGAAAAGGCAGAGGGCTATGTACCAGATGAAGGAACAAGATAAAACCCAGAAAAACAACGAAATGAAGTGGAGATAGGCAACCTTCCAGAAAAAGAATTCAGAATAATGATAGTGAAGATGATACAGGACCTTGGAAAAAGAATGGAGGCAAAGATCAAGAAGATGCAAGAAATGTTTGACAAAGACCTAGAAGAATTAAAGAACAAACAAACACATATGAGCAATACAATAACTGAAATGAAAACTAGACTGGAAGGAATCAATAGCAGAATAACTGAGGCAGAAGAACGCATAAGTCACCTGGAAGACAGAATGGTGGAATTCAGTGCTGCGAAACAGAATAAAGAAAAAAGAATGAAAAGAAATGAAGACAGCCGAAGACACCTCTGGGACAACATTAAATGCAACAACATTTGCATTATAGGGGTCCCAGAAGGACAAGAGAGAGAGAAAGGACCTGAGAAAATATGTGAAGAGATTACAGTCAAAAACTTCCCTAACATGGGAAAGGAAATAGCCATCCAAGTGCAGAAAGTGCAGCGAGTCCCATACAGGATAAACCAAAGGAGAAACACACCGAGACACATAGTAATCAAATTGGCAAAAATTAAAGACAAAGAAAAATTATTGAAAGCACCAAGGAAAAAATGACAAATAACATACAAGGGAACTCCCATAAGATTAACAGCTGATTTCTCAGCAGAAGCTCTACAAGCCATACTTAAAGTGATGAAAGGGAAGACCCTACAACCAAGATTACTCTCCCAGCAAGGATCTTATTCAGATCTGATGGAGAAATCAAAAGCTTTAAGGATAAGCAAAAGCTAAGAGGATTCAGCACCACCAAACCAGCTCTACAACAAATGTTAAAGGAACTTCTCTAAGTGGGAAACACAAGAGAAGAAAAGGACCTACAAAAACAAATCCAAAACAATTGAGAAAATGGTCATAGGAACATACATATCGATAATTACCTTACACGTGAATGGATTAAATGCTACAACCAAAAGATACAGGCTTTCTGAATGGATACAAAAACAAGACCCATATATATGCTGTCTACAAGAGACCCACTTCAGGGCCTCCCTGGTGGCGCAAGTGGTTGAGAGTCCGCCTGCCGATGCAGGGGATACGGGTTCGTGCCCCGGTCTGGGGGGATCCCATATGCCGCGGAGCGGCTGGGCCCGTGGGCCATGGCCGCTGGGCCTGCGCGTCCGGAGCCTGTGCGTCCGGAGCCTGTGCTCCGCAACGGGGGAGGCCACAACAGTGAGAGGCCCGCATACCGCAAAAAAAAAAAAAAAAAAAAAAAAAAAAAAAAAAAAAAAAAGAGACCCACTTCAGACTTAGGGACACATACAGACTGAAAGTGGGGGAATGGAAAAAGATATTCCATGCAAATGGAAATCAAAAGAATGCTGGAGTAGCAATACTCATATCAGAAAAAACAGACTTTAAAATAAAGAATGTTACAATAGACAAAGAAGGACACTTGATCAAGGGATCAATCCAAGAAAAAGATCCAACAATTATAAATATATATGCACCCAACATAGGAGCAGTTCAATACATAAGGCAACTGCTAACAGCTGTTAAAGAGGAAGTCGACAGTAACACAATAATAGTGGGGGATGTTAACACCTCACTTACACCAATGGACAGATCATCGAAAATGAAAATAAATAAGGAAACAGAAGCTTTAAATGACACAATAGACCAGATAGATTTAACTGATATTTATAGGACATTCCATTCAAAAACGGCAGATTACACTTTCTTCTCAAGTGTGCATGGAACATTCTCCAGGATAGATCATATCTTGGGTCACAAATCAAGACTCAGTACATTTTAGAAAACTGAAATCATATCAAGCTTCTTTTCAACACTATGAGATTAGAAATGAATTACAGGGGAAAAAATGTAAAAAACACAAACACATGGAGGCTAAACACTATGTCACAAAATAACCAAGAGATCACTGAAGAAATCAAAGAGGAAATCAAAAAATACCTAGACACAAATGAAATGAAAACAAGACAATCCAAAAGCTATGGGATGCAGAAAAATCATTTCCTTTTTTTTTTTTTTTTTAAATTTTTTATTTATTTATTTATGGCTGTGTTGGGTCCTCGTTTCTGTGCGAGGGCTTTCTCTAGTTGCGGCAAGTGGGGGCCACTCCTCATCGCGGTGCTCGGGCCTCTCATTATTGCGGCCTCTCTTGTTGAGGAGCACAGGCTCCAGACGCGCAGGCTCAGCAATTGTGGCTCACGGGGCTAGCCGCTCCGCGGCATGTGGGATCCTCCCAGACCAGGGCCCGAACCCATGTCCCCTGCATTGGCAGGCAGACTCTCAACCACCGCACCACCAGGGAAGCCCAGAAAAATCATTTCTAAGAGGGAAGTTTATAGCTATACAAGCCTACCTCAAGAAACAAGAAAAATCTCAAATAAAAAAATCTCACCTTACACCTAAAGGAACCAGAGAAAGAACAAACAAAACCCAAAGTTAGCAGAAGGAAAGAAATCATAAAGATCAGAGCAGAAATAAATGAAATAGAAACAAAGAAAACAATAGCAAAAATCAATAAAACTAAAAGCTAGCTCTTTGAGAAGATAAACAAAATTGATAAACCTTTAGCCAGACTCATCAAGAAAAAGAGGGAGAGGACTCAAATCAATAAAATTAGAAATGAAAAAGGAGAAGTTACAACAGACACTGCAGAAATACAAAGCATCCTAAGAGACTACTACAAGCAACACTATGTCAATAAAATGGAAGAAATGGACAAATTCTTAGAAAGGTATAACCTTCCAAGACTGAACCAAGAAGAAATAGAAAATATGAACAAACCAGTCACAAGTAAGGAAATTAAAACTGTGATTAAAAATCTTCCAACAAACAAAAGTCCAGGACCAGAAGGCTTCACAGGTGAATTTTATCAAACATTTAGAGAAGAGCTAACACCCATCCTTCTCAAACTCTTCCAAAAAATTGTGGAGGAAGGAACACTCCCAAACTCATTCTATGAGACCACCATCAGCCTGACACCAAAACCAGAGAAAGACATTACAAAAAAAGAGGGCTTCCCTGGTGGCGCAGTGGTTGAGAGTCCGCCTGCCGATGCAGGGGACACGGGTTCGTGCCCCGATCCCGGAAGATCCCACATGCCGCGGAGCGGCTGGGCCCGCGAGCCATGGCCGCGGAGCCTGTGCGTCCGGAGCCTGTGCTCCGCAACGGGAGAGGCCACGGCAGTGAGAGGCCCGCGTACAGCAAAAAAAAAAAAAAAAAAAAAAAAAAAAGAAAATTTCAGACCAATATCACTGATGAATATAGATGCAAAAATCCTCAACAAAATAATAGCAAACAGAACCCAACAACACATTAAAAGGATCATACACCATGACCAAGTGGGATTTATCCCAAGGATGCAAGGATTCTTCAATCTATGCAAATCAATCAATGTGATACACCATATTAACAAATTGAAGAATGAAAACCAGATGATCATCTCAATAGATGCAGAAAAAGCTTTTGACAAAATACAACACCGATATATGATAAAAACTCTCCAGAAAGTGGGCACAGAGGGAACCTACATCAACATAATAAAGGCCATATATGACAAACCCACAGCAAACATCATTCTCAGTGGTGAAAAACTGAAAGCATTTCCTCTAAGACCAGGAGCAAGGATGTCCATTCTCACCACTATTATTCAACATAGTTTTCGAAGTCCTAGCCACGGCAATGAGAGAAGAAAAAGAAATAAAAGGAATATAAATAGGAAAAGAAGAAGTAAAACTGTCACTGTTTGCAGATGACATGATACTATACATAGAGAATCCTAAAGATGCCACCGGGAGGGCCTCCCTGGTGGCGCAAGTGGTTGAGAGTCCGCCTGCCGATGCAGGGGATACGGGTTCGTGCCCCGGTCTGGGAGGATCCCATGTGCCGCGGAGCGGCTGGGCCCGTGAGCCATGGCCGCTGAGCCTGCGCGTCCGGAGCCTGCGCATCCGGAGCCTGTGCTCCGCAACGGGGGAGGCCACAGCAGTGAGGGGCCCGCATACCGCAAAAAAAAAAAAAAAAAAAAAGATGCCACCGGGAAACTATTAGAGTTAATCAATGAATTTGGTAAAGTTGCAGGATACAAAATTAATGCACAGAAATCTCTTGCATTCCTATATACTAATGATGAAAAATCTGAAAGTGAAATCAAGAAAACACTCCCATTTACCACTGCAACAAAAAGAATAAAATACCTAGGAATAAACCTACCTAGGGGGACAAAAGACCCGTATGCAGAAAACTATAAGACACTGATGAAAGAAATTAAAGATGATACCAACAGATGGAGAGATATACCATGCTCTTTGATTGGAAGAATCAATATTGTGAAAATGACTATATTACCCAAAGCAATCTACAGATTCAATGCAATCCCTATCAAATTACCAATGGCATTTTTTACGGAACTAGAACAAAAAATCTTAAAATTTGTATGGAGACACAAAAGACCCCAAATAGCCAAAGCAGTCTTGAGGGAAAAAAAGGAGCTGGAGGAATCAGATGCCGTGACTTCAGACTATACTACAAAGCTACAGTAATCAAGACAATATGGTATTGGCAGAAAAACAGAAATACAGATCACTGGAACAAGACAGAAAGCCCAGAGGTAAACCCATGCACCTATGGTCAACTAATCTATCACAAAGGAGGCAAGGATATACAATGGAGAAAAGACAGTCTCTTTAATAAGTGGTGCTTGGAGACATGGACAGCTACATGTAAAAGAATGAAATTACAACACTCCCTAACACCATACACAAATATAAACTCAAAATGGATTAGAGACCCAAATGTAAGACCGGACACTATAAAACTCTTAGAGGAAAACATAGGAAGAACAGTCTTTGACATAAATTACAGCAAGATCTTTTTTGATCCATCTCCTAGAGTAATGGAAATAAAAAACAAAAATAAACAAATGGGACCTAGTGAAACATAAAAGCTTTTTCACAGCAAAGGAAACCATAAACCAGATGAAAAGACAACCCTCAGAATGGGAGAAAATATTTGCAAATGAATCAACAGACAAAGGATTAATCTCCAAATATATAAACAGCTCATGCAGCTCTATATTAGAAAAACAAACAACCCAATCCAAAAATGGGCAGAAGACCTAAATATACATTTCTCCAAAGAAGACATACACATGGTGAAGAAGCACATGAAAAGCTGCTCAACATCACTAATTAGAGAAATGCAAATCAAAACTACAATGAGGTATCACCTCACACCAGTCAGAATGGGCTTCATCAGAAAACCTACAAACAAGAAATGCTGGAGAGGGTGTGCTGAAAAGGCAACCCTCTAGCACTGTTGGTGGGAATGTAAATTGATGCAGCCACTATGGAGAACAGTATGGAGGTTCCTTAAAAAACTAAAAATAGAATTACAATATGATCCAGCAACCCCACTACTGGGCATATACCCAGAGAAAACCACAATTCAAAAAGACACATGCGGGCTTCCCTGGTGGTGCAGTGGTTGACAGTCCGCCTGCCGATGCAGGGGACACGGGTTCGTGCCCCTGTCTGGGAAGATCCCACATGCCGCGGAGCAGCTAGGCCCGTGAGCCATGGCTGCTGAGCCTGTGCATCCGGAGCCTGTGCTCCACAATGGGAGAGGCCACAACAGTGAGAGGCCCCCGTACCACAAAAAAAAAAAAAAAAAGACACATGCACCCCAATGTTCACTGCAGCACTATTTACAATAGCCAGGTCATAGAAGCAACCTAAATGCCCATCGACAGACTAATGGATAAAGAAGTTGTGGTACATATATACAATGGAATATTACTCAGCCATAAAAAGGAATGAAATTGGGTCATTTGTTGAGACATGGATGGATTTAGAGACTGTCATACAGAGTGAAGTAAGTCAGAAAGAGAAAAACAAATATCGTACATTAATGCATATATGTGGAACCTAGAAAAATGGTACAGATGATCCAGTTTACAGGGCAGAAATTGAGACACAGATGTAGAGATCAAACGTATGGACACCAAGGGGCAAAAGCTATGGGGGGGTGGTGGTGATTGTGTGATGAATTGGGCTATTGGGATTGACATGTATACACTGATGTGTATAAAACTGATGACTAATAAGAACATGGTGTATAAAAAAATAATAAAATAAAATTCAAAAATTATAAAAAAAGAAAAACGTTTTCTTCTAATACTAGAGCTTTAAAATACAGGATGCAAACAGACATATATTTGGAAAGAAAGTGAATTTCAACTCTAATCTCATTTTATACAAAAATTGACTTGTAGACAGTATTAAATCATAAACTTTAAAATTTGATTAGAACATGAAAGAAAATCAGGACTTATATAATAAATGAATATGAACATAAACATAAGCACTAAACATGAATATATTAATGTATAACATTATTACATCCATAATATTGTGAATATATATAATATAAATATAATATAGTTATAAAATACATTATACTCATATTGTATAATATAAATGATGTATGAATAACTCTTACCCCTCAATGATAAGACGACAAACCAATTAAATGGGTGATGCATTTAAAAAGATTTACAGAAGAAATTCAAATGTACAAAATATACATAAAAATTCTCAACTCTAGGCACAACAGAAATAAAAATTTAAGTCTACATGAAGTACTAACATATACCTATCAGAATGGTCAAAATTTTAAAGGACTGAAAATGCCAAATGTTGGCTAGTATGCGAAGCAGCTGAAACTCTAACACATGGCTGATAAGATTCAAAATGGAACAACCTTTCTGGAGAAGAGTTTGAGAAGGTTTATAGAGTTAATTACACACTTAAATTGTTACATTGGTATCTAATTATACACTTAGGTCTTTACCAAAGAGAATCAAAAACATATTCCTAAAAGAAGGCTTGCATATGAGTGTTTATAGTAGCTGAACTTGTAGCAGCCCCAACTGGGGAATTCCAAATGTCCAAGAGCAGATAATGGAAAAACAAATTGTGGTATGAAGAAAGTCATACTGATAGACAACATCATGAACTAATTAACTATATATATATATACATGTATATAGTGAAAAAAAGTATACACATACTCCATCATTCCATTTTTATAAAATTACAGAAAAAGCAAAACAAATGCATAATTAAAGAAAACAACACTTTGTGGCCTGGATTCAGTAGGTGTGAGTGTGATGGACAGCAAAGGGGAACATTTTATTATGTATAACTTATATAGCAATACATTTGATTTATGTACAAACTCTTGAAGGCAAAATAGACGGAAATTAGTGGAGGACTAGACAAACTCAATCACAGTTGGAGATTTTCATGCAACTTCCTCAATAATGGATAGAAAATAAGCCGAAAAAATCCAGTAAAAACTTATACCAAGTGTACATCTCATTGACTACATTGATCTAATTGATATTTATACTACAACCAACAACTGTAAAATTCTTTTCAACTGTACAGGGACTATTATGTATACAATTTATTCTGGGTCATAAAACACATGTTAATAAATTAGAAAAGATTGAAATATTACAGAGGTTGCTCTCTGCTCACAAAATAATTAAACTTGTAAACAATAATTTTGAAATAATTTTTAAAAGTCAAAGTATGTGAAAAATGTGAAAATTTTATAGCACACTTAGTAAAAAAAATGGGGCAAAGAAATACAAGAGAAATTAGGAAATATTTGGAACTGAGTGATTTTGAAAATTCAACCAACCAAAAATTGTGTAAAGAAGTTAAAACAGTGCTTGGAGATAAATTTACAGATAAATTTTAAGAGAAATCAGTGATATGCATTCGTTTTTTAGGAACAAAAATAATGAAGAACAAAAAACAAAAGCTGGTTTTAGGAAAGAAATAACACAGACAATAAAAGAATCAGTGAAATAGAAAATAAAATAGAAAACATTATGCTAAGTGAAATGTCAGATGCAGAAGAACAAATACTGCATGAGCTTACTTATATGTGTATTCTAAAAAAGTCAAACTCATAAAATCAGATTGTAGTATGGTGGTTTCCAGGGTCTGGGGTGTGGGAGAAACTGAAAGATGTTGGGCAAAGCGAACAAAATTTCAGTTATATGGGATAAATGTTTTCTGGAGATCTTATGTACACTCTGGTAACTATCATAGTGGTGAATACATGAAATTTCCTAAGAGAACAAGTCTCAAATTAAAACTTCTGAACACAAAGAAACACACACAAGAGGGTAACTATGTAGAGGTGATGGATAACTTATTTAGGTTGATTATGGTGATTCTTTCACAAGATATACATATACACAAAAACATCAAGTTGTACATTTTAAATGTATGCAATTTCTCTTTGTCAGATATATCTCAATAAAATGATTTTAAAAAGAAAATAAGTCTAAAATGTGTTTCTTTGAAAATATAATTCAAACTAATAAAATCAAATCAGACTTATAAAGGATGAAACCTTACAAACACAATAGCAATATAAGAAAAGAAAGAAGAGAAAATGTGGACCCTGTAGATGTTAAACATTAATAAGGAAATATAATGAACAACTAGTTACCAATAGACTAAGACGTAGAAGAAATTGACAAATTCTTTGAAAAGCTTAACTTACCAAAAGGGACATAATATGACATAGAAAACCCAAACAACCCTTAACTCTGATGCAGACAGTATTTTAAGAAAAGTTTCACACACACACGTACATACATACAACTAAAAAAAACAAGCCAGATAATTTTACACAGGAATTGAATCAACATATGAAAAAGAAATAATACCAATGTTACATATAGTCTTTGAGAACAAGCATTTAGTATCATTAACTATCATTAAAATCCCAGTGAGATTCTGCTATAAGTCTGTCAGAATGGCTAAAATTAGAAAGACTATTCAAATCTCGTGTTAGCAAGGATATGGAACATCAAGAACTTTCTTATATTGTTGGTGATACTGTAAAATGTTACAACCACTTTGGAAAAATACTTAGAAATGTCTCATAGATAAGCATAGACCTATTCTATGATCAAATAATTGTATGCCTAAATATTTACCCTAGTAACTTAAAACGTGTACCCATAAAAAGCTTGTATCATAATGATTACGGCAGCTTTATTTATAACAGTCCAAAACAGGAAACAACTAAAATGCTCATGAAGAGAAGAATGAGTAAAGAAATTGGCATATATTAATTAAATAAAATACTATTTAGCAATACAAAGAAATGATTTATTGCTATGTGCATGATACCGTATCAATTTATCTTTAAGCAAAGAAACCAGACACAGAAGTGTACCTACTGTATTATTCCAGTTAAATGAAATTCCATAATGGGAAAGACTAATTTATCAGGAAAAATCAGAAAAAAACTGCCTCTGTGTGGAGAGTATTTACTGAAAAGGCATGAAGAAATTTTCTAGGGTGATAGAAAATCCTATATCTTGACTATACACCAAGCTCATCCTTATCAAACTCATCAAAGTACACATTTATAATGTGTGCAGTTCACTATATGTAAAGTTAAAAAAATAACTGTATTGAACGTAAAAACCCTGGGGGTCCCTAGAGTTTTAAGGAAAATCAGAGAGAAAGTTTGTACTCAGTAAATTGATATAGTCACTTTTTCTTTCTCTACACACACACACAGAGTGGAAATACTTAAACCCAATATTTTCACTAGGTTGACCACTGGAACTGAATCAACAATTGAATTCTAGGAAGTCCTTATTAATATTTAGGTGATTATCAGATTTTGAAATTGTCAATATTGAAAATATCCATATATTTTTTTGAAATTCATTGCAAACCTGCTGCATTATGGCATTGGGCAGTGACATTTAATACAGGAAACTCTAGAACAGTACTATATAGTAAACGAGTGGTTATTAAAATAGTAACTTGAATTTTCCAATTTTTCAAAACTCTAATATTGACTAAGATTTAAAATGTTTAAATTCCAGAAATGTTCAAAGACTGTACCTTAAATATCTCCTGAGAATTATTACAAGGAAATAATAGAGAAATGTTGGTGGAAGTAGAGGGAAGCTTCTATTTAAAAAACCTGTGAATGTTTATTAGGAAGAAAGTAATAAATACATCCAGGGTCACAGGACCATTGTATAGAACAGTGGGATAATAATGCTGAAATGATTCACAGAAACTAGCAATAATGAGCCACAAAATTAAGCCCAGTGGAATTAACCATAAAATCCAATCAATGGCTCACTCACTGAGGGTTAATGAAGAGTTTCGTACAGTTTCAGGTTAAGTCTGAGAGATTTATATCATATAGGGTGCACATATATGTAAGAGAAAATTCCAACAAACAAAAGCAGGGATTGTGGTAAAAATTACAGACAGAAAAAATTAGTGGATTGGATTGACATCATATTGGGAAATGGCATGCCACAATAAAGATATAATAGTCATTACTTTTTTTCCATTCACATATGATATTATTTTACTATTTTTTGAACAATTGCTTTTTAAAAATACATTACTACATCTCATAAGAAACGTGATAAATAACAATTTTGAAGATCAATTTTGAACATATATTTAGGAAGTGCTTTTGATTAAATTCCTTGAAATGAAAACTTAATAGTAGAAACAAAATAATAAAAAATGACCTCAACTTAATTATGTAGTAATACATAGTTGTATAGTTATGTGATAAAAACTATGTAATAAAATTTCCTAGGGCCTCCCTGGTGGCGCAAGTGGTTGAGAGTCCGCCTGCCGATGCAGGGGATACGGGTTCGTGCCCCGGTCTGGGAGGATCCCATGTGCCGCGGAGCGGCTGGGCCCATGAGCCATGGCCGCTGAGCCTGCGCGTCCGGAGCCTGTGCTCCGCAACGGGAGAGGCCACAACAGTGAGAGGCCCGCATACCGCAAAAAAAAAAAAAAAAAATTCCTAAATGGAAATACCTAACCATATCAATACTCTATAGATGGTAAACTAGCATATTAACAGAAAAAATATGACATGCTCTTCAATATTTTTCATAGATGAACTCATCCTTATCTAGGTAAATTTTTAGATACCAATTTATAATAATTCATATTGTAATTTATATTTAAAATATTTAATATATAAAAACAAAGGTATATTAGTAGATAAACCATATTAGTGCATAATATAAAGTTTTATGAACAGAGAAATCTCATCGTACATTCAAACACAACTATAAACATAATGAAAGCAACAGTGTAACTATGATTACATTCTAAATGAACTGTACATGGTGGTACATTCAATTAGACACAGTCTATCATATAAATTCCATTTGCTCATTAACTTTATCCTTTAATGCTAAATTACTCCATTTAAGATCAGCAGGGAAAATCTGTATATAGGAAACTATTGACCTATTAACAAGTAGAATATTGTGTCTTAAATTTTATTGTCAGTTACCTGCTAGTTTTAAAAATATGTCATTTATGTGATATATTTTGTCCCACTGAGTTTTCGCCTTTGTGAAATTCTTCTATCCTTTCACTAAAATCAAAACCATCCCGTTGATTCATACTTAGTAGGAAACTTGAATTAAGTTCAGTAAAAGTTTCCATCCAGCTATTATACACTGTCTATTCCATTTGGAAAAACAAGGCAGATACAAATTCATGAACTTTTCTTCCTTTTTTAATTCCACTATGCAGTGAGTTGTGTTTATTTTACTTATTGTAAAGGACTCTAAGTAAACCTGGTTATGTTGGCCTTATTAACTTTAAAAGTGTATCGTTGGGCCTCCTTGGTGGCACAGTGGTTGAGAGTCCGCCTGCCGATGCACGGGACACGGGTTCGTGCCCCGGTCCGGGAGGATCCCACATGCCGCAGAGTGGCTGGGCTCGTGAGCCATGGCCGCTGAGCCTGTGCGTCCGGAGTCTGTGCTCCGCAACGGGAGAGGCCACAACAGTGAGAGGCCCGCGTACCGCAAAAAAAAAAAAAAAGTGTGTATTGTCAATCTCACTGCTCTGCTGGATTAGTCATAGCTAGCTGACAATACTCCACCACCCATCTTTTAAAATTCATATGTTGCTGAATTTAGTGTTGTTTTGAATTATGCATGATATATTAAATAATTTTGGAGTGGATCTCCTTGTCCTGATAGTAGCAGCTATTCTATCAGGAAATTACTCTTAAAGTTGTATACCAGTTATTTTTCTTAACAAGCTTATCACTAGCTTGATTCTAAGCAAATTTTTCCTCCTTGAGGGTTTCTTTGAATCTGCTCTCATGTCTTGTGTGAATTCCTTATTTCTTCTTACTGTTATAACACTGTAGCCAAATTTTGACAGGGGAGGTTATTACTAAGCATTCTGTCAATTTATAAAGTAATTTCATTACTATAAAAATCATATGATTTAAAAAGTAGTTTTCTTTTTTGACCCAGCATTTCCACACATATTGGGATATAATGAGATACCTCCCATAGCAAGTAGCTCCCTACTATAAGTTAAGTGAGATAACTTCATTCTTATGTTTTTTTTTCCAAATGTCAATTATTTGGAGCAGCTTTAGATTTACAACAAAATTAAGAAGAAAGTACAGAGATTTCCCATATACTCCTTACCCTCACACAGGCATAGTGGCCCTATTACCAACATTATTAACCATAATGATACTTTTTTTTTTTTTTTTTTTTTTACCAAGGATGAACCTACATTGACACATCCAGTGTTTTGGATTTGAGACATTCTAAGAGGTGTGCAATGATATCTAATTATAGTTTTAATTTTCATTTTCCTGATGATATAAGATGTGGAGCATATCATCATATGCTTTTTGCATCTTTATATCTTTGGTGAGCTGTCTGTCAAGGTCTTTGGCCCATTTTTTTATTGGTTTGTTTGTTATTTATTGTTGAGTCATAACAGTTCTTTATCTAGTTTAAATAACACTCTTTTATCAGATGTGTCTTATACAAATATTTTCTCCCAGCCTATGGCTTGTCCTCTCATTCACTTAATATTATTTATAAAATATTAGAAAAGATAATCTTCACTTAGGACTGTTGATATTCTTAGAAGTAACTATGATTTATATAAGGAGAAACTAACAGAATTAAATAAAAACTAATAAACATGAAAGAATTATGTTATATGGTCAACTTCAAAGATTAGAAGAAACAGAAAATTGTATGTGACCAGAACTATAACCAATCTGATATTGCAAGGTGAAATATAACTTTCAAATTAATAACCAGAATTTTAAAATATAAACTCTGTAGAATTAAACATAAATTAAAGCAGAATTGGAAAAAGTTCTTTATACATATAGTTCTAGGCATGTATGTAATTCTATATAGAAAGAGAAATTTAAAACTTACCTGCAAAGACATTTACTTGAGTAAATGGTAAATGGAAAGAAATACTAGGATACTGCACTTTGCTGTTTGGAAAGAATTAATGTACAGTTGACCCTTGAACAACTCAGGAATTGTAGTCTGCCCTTTGAATCCTTGGTTCCTTCACATCTTTGGATTCAACCAATGACAACAGACTGCGGAGTAGTGTAAAAATTTACTAATAGAAAATGTCTGTATATAAGTGGACCCGTACATTTCAAACCAGCTTTGTTCAAGGGTCAACTATAACATATATATGTCAGTTCTGCTAAAATTAATTTGTAAATTTAATTCAGTACTACTAGTTTCCAAATGCAGTTTTACTCTATTTTTAAATTCTTATTTTAAAATAACTTTAAATTCAAAAGAAATGGCAAAAATAGTATAGAGAATTTATTTGTACGTTTTACCTATCTTCCCCTAATAGTATCATCTTAAAACATTGCATTGTCAAGATCAGGAATTTGACATTTTTAAAACTATTAACAAAGCTAGGAACGTTACACAGATTTTACCAGGTTTACTTGCAATCTTTTTCCTTTGTAGTTATATGAAATTTCATTACATGTATAGATTCCTGTACAGTCAGATTACAAAACTATTTAATAATCACAAATAAACTCCTCTTTGCTACCCTTTAATTGTCACAACCTTCCCTAAATTTAAGCTCTGTCAAACACTAATCTGTTCTCTATGACTACTATTGTGTCACATTGAAGAAGTTATATAAAAGGAACCAAATTGGTATTTTTGCTCAGAATAATGCCCTTGAGATTCACAAAATTGTCTGAATCAATATTTTGTTCCTTTTTACTGCTGAGTTCTATTCCATTATATGTATATACCACAGTATGTCTATTTACCTGTTAAGGGAAATGTATGTTCTTTTTGTTTGTTTGTTTTTAACTATTAGAAATAAAATGGCTATGAACATTTGTACACAGATTTGTGTTAAATATAGGTTTTGATTTCTTTAGGAGAAAAACCTGAGTGTAACTTTTGTGTAGTATGGTAAATATAGCTTTAACTTTATAAGAATCTGCCAAACTATTTTCCAGAGTGACTATGCTATTTTACATTTCCACCATCACTATATGAGAGATACAGTCTTTCTATATCCCCATTATACTTTGTATTCAATGCTACGCTTTTGACATATGTCCATAAACTGCATATGTTACTGCTTCTAGCCAAATACCATAGTATCCTATGGTAACAACTATTATGATTTACTTATCTGTTCTCAATGTTCTCTTAACTTTGCCCTGTCTTCTTATTACTAAAAAATTACTGCAAATTAATGCTGTATAAAATATGTATATGTAAACTTAACTTGTATATAGCCTAGTAATGAGATCACAGGATAAGTATAATCTTAATAAATAGTGCCAGATTTCTTTCCAAAATAGCTGTACCGGTGTACTTCACTAGAATGAATTTCTATTTCCCATCTCTTAACCAAAACTTTCACTGTCTAATTTTTATCATACTGATTTCTATAAATTAGTATTTTTTTGTTTTTGTTTTAATTTGAGCACCTCTGACTGCTAGTGAGTTTGAGTGTTTCTTTATAACTGCTGCACTTCAGATGTCCCCTTCAGTGAATTGTGTGTTGACTCATACACTGACTATATTTCTCCTGGGTTTTGTAACTTTTTCTTATTTTAAAGGACTTCTTGGAATACTCTATCATCCCCTTGTTTCTTCTAGATATTGCAAGAATTTTCTTCCAGCATGCCACTTTGCTACAATTTCCGTTGCAAACAAATTCGTTAATTTGTATTTAATGAATTTCCATTATTTTATACACCGAAAAAAGAACATTTTGGATATCATTCAGTAAGGTGTTCTACATCTTAATTACAAAACATTCTGTCTGCATAGTTGGGGCTTATATAAAAGGAACATATTTAATGACTGAGAATTATTTTGTGGAACTCTAAGCCTTTTCAATACTGTAAGTTCTGCCTTTGGAAGAATTAAAAACCAGTTACCTGCCAGTTTAAAATATTTTGAGACATATTTTTCATTACAATGTTTTCCATTCTCAATCATTTTTGTAGGAGTATTGAAATTACATTTTCTTACTTTTATTTTCATGTCTGATTTTAAAGTGTGAAACAGCACTCTTGAAACTTTACATCACACATCTCATATTGTGAAAAGTTTAACTGATATCAACGAGAAAAATTGTTATTTCTTTCCTCTTAGAAAATAGCCTTTGGGCTTCCCTGGTGACACAGTGGTTAAGAATCCGCCTGCCAATGCAGGGGACATGGGTTCGAGCCCTGGTCCAGAAAGATCCCACATGCCGTGGAGTAACTAAAAGTCCATGCGTCGCAACTACTGAGCCTGCGCTCTAGAGCCCACGAGCCACAAATACTGAACCAATATGCCACAACTACTGAAGCCTGCACACCTAGAGCCCATGCTCTGCAGCAAGAGAAGCCACTGCAATGAGAAGCCCGTGCACCGTAAGCAAGAGTAGCCCCCGCTCGCCACGAGAGGAAGCCCACACACAGCAACGAAGACACAACACAGCCAAAAATAAATAAATAAAATAAATTTATAAAAAAGAAAAATAGCCTTTCCTCATAGAGATCCTGACCCAAGATGACACACAGCGTGGAATGCTGTGTTACAAGAGCAAAGCTGCCTGTAATTTAAAATACAATACTGAGACTCACTTCTCTCAAAAAGGGTTTCGCAATCACTGATGAGACTTAACTTAGAGAGATAGGAAGGAAAATAAATAGGTAGATAGGTAAAAAAGCAAGACTTTTATTTTGTCTTTCAAAAACTAATGTGGAAAATAAAAGTCTACTCTACACAGTAGTATCCCTAAGCTATGGTACATTTGAGGGAGGAAAACAAAAGTAGAAAGTCACCTACCATATGTAGTGTTCAGGATTTTTTCACCATTCAGTCAGACTCACTTTATATTTGATCTGGATGTTAGGTCTTCGTACATACAACCAAGGTTATATCAACTTTAAGAGTACTCTCTGGGGCTTCCCTGGTGGCGCAGTGGTTGAGAGTCCGCCTGCCGATGCAGGGGACACGGGTTCGTGCCCCGATCCCGGAAGATCCCACATGCCACGGAGCGGCTGGGCCCGCGAGCCATGGCCACGGAGCCTGTGTGTCCGGAGCCTGTGCTCCGCAACGGGAGAGGCCACAGCAGTGAGAGGCCCGCGTACAGCAAAAAAAAAAAAAAAAAAAGAAAAAAAAAGAGTACTCTCTGAAAGCTGACTTTATTTGAGTAGATCAAATTATCATTAGGTATTAAGGATGGGAAGCTTAGAAGCAGTCCAAAAGAAATAGGGAAGGAAAATAAGACTGAGAATGAAAATTAACCCCCCAAATAAGAATGTGAGAAACAACAGAACCAGTGGTAACTTATGTTAAACAATAAGGGAGGAGAAAGTTTCACAATGTATAGTGCTCTTATAGAGAAGTATGTTGGTAAGAATGTTGAGTGGCTATTGAAGAAGTCTGAAGATGATAATACAAGTGCAGCATTTCTTGAGTTGTATTCTATCCCAAATTATGTGCATATGTGTTTAAATATAAAAAATATTTTACTAATATTATGGGATTTTCCTCAAACTTTCATATAAAACTAATAATTCTGGACCATATTTATTTTGTGGCTCAGAATGTTAAACTCACCCTAACATGGTGGTTCTGGAGAATGGGGGTTCTCAATCTCCAGTTTTGGAAATATGACTACTCAGCAAAAAAGGAAAATAAAGCTAAAATAGAAATGCATGGTGCTCACTGGGCTTAGAAAGTTAAATCAATGAATACTTAATTTGCACCAAAGTATACACGTTATTTAGCTAAAGTCATTGCAGGAACACAACACAGAATGGCTAAGCTTTATGCTAAAGAAATTTAATATCTAGCTTAATACCTAGTTGGTTAGACAAAATAAATATGTAAAAATTAAATTTCAATACAAGCTGGAAATGTTAAACTCAGTGCTAGTTGGGATAGGGGTAAGTGAGTTATGAAAGGTCAAATAACAATTATGTACAAAAAATTCTAAGAGAATTGTTGACTATTCAGGATAGGCCAGATTACTGATACATCAGCTTGGACAGGAAAAAGAATCTGCTTTATAGATTTGTAATATAATTTTCAATTCAATTACTTTCCTTAAAGCATCAGAGAGAATACCTTGCATGTTGGCAGCACTGGAAACACATGAATGAGTAAACACATTACATATAATGTGTAGAGCAGGCATTAGAAGAATGATAATTTAATTTTTGTGTCAGCAGAATAATAACTTTTATATCTACTACTGATAATTAAAGCAATCTACCCTTCTGATACCCTGGAAGCTGAAGCAAAATTTACCAGCACAACAAAAACTGGTACTGTTCTCACATTTCCATGGGTTTTGGTGTTAATACTTATTTACGGTAAGGAAGACCCAAATGGTATGTTCTTTTCAACAGATTTTTTTTTCCTTTGCAAACAGTGAAAAATGTAATGAATGAAAAACCTTTGTCTCCTAGAGTAGTGTGGAACAGCATACAAATAATTCATTCTACTCAATATGTAATTGACTTGAAAACCAAAATAGCACAATTAGATGACTATCTACTTGATTATATCAATTAATTAAAACAGACATTTTTTCCCCAAATAGTCTTTTTGTTCTACAATTGCTTCTCTGTTATGTATAAATATATATAAGGTTGAAAATGTAAAATTGATTTACTTAATTCTAAATTAAATTATACTAATTGAGCATTTTTAGGTATAAGTCACATTTCATTTTAATCTGAAGCTTGAAAAAATATAAGATTATCTTGTACTAGCATAAAAATAAAAAAAAAAGATCAAATTCAGAATAATAGTACAGTGAGCAATTCACTTTAAATAATGCATGAAACATAGTCTTAAAGTCAATTGATTATACACTGGGAAGTTATAATAAAAAGGAAATCCTCCTTTTGCTTGTGCTTGAGTAACAACTTCAGTTGAACAATGGAATGAAAAAAAATAAAAATTTTTCTAAATTTTTGATATTAGATACCACAAGCTACTGCAATATCCATTATTCCAAATAACTGGTAAAAATATATATAAGATGAAATGGCAGAATCCATTTTATCTAATAATATTTAGATTTCAATCATGAAATGTTCTGGAAAAATAGTCATACCACCACTGAAATTTAAGAAGATATTACAATGTGTATTTCTTACATAGTTGCAAAACACATGAGGAAGAGAAAAAATAAAAGTGTTTCCTAGTCAAATAATTTTAAACAAGATGTGTGTCATAATTCTGACTGAGAGATTCCTAAAACATAGTAGATATTAAAGGTGAGGACAAGTCCTGTAGTAAATCACTTGCTTAGTCTTTTTCCAAACCTAATTGATCAAAAGTGAGAAAGAGAGCTTCCCTGGTGGCGCAGTGGTTGAGACTCAGCCTGCCGATGCAGGGGACATGGGTTCGTGCCCCGGTCTGGCAAGATCCCACAGGCCGCAGAGCAGCTACGCCTGTGAGCCATGGCCATTGAGCCTGCGCGTCCGGAGCCTGTGCTCCGCGACAGGAGAGGCCACAACAGTGAGAGGCCCGTGTACCGAAAAAAAAAAAAAAAAAAGTGAGAAAGAGAGAGAAAGAGCAAGAGAGAGACAAAAGTTTCTTTGAAGACTTTTAATTATTACAGAGCAAGTTTTCCCTATGCACACTTGGGAAACTTAATGGCTTCAAACAAACAAACAAAAAATGTTCTTTTACAGTTCTTAAGTTCTGAAGCTCAGAAGTCTAAAATGTTCTCTTACTGGATAAAATCAAAGTTGTTAAAACAGCTACAATCCCTCTGGAGGTTCTAGGCGGAGAAATGAGCTCCTTGATTTTTCTATCCTCTAGAGGCTGCCTAGAATTCTTGGCTTGTGGCCCCATCTCCCATCTTTAACTCGAGAAGCATAGTATCTTCAAATCCCCATCCTCTCTGACCTCTGTCTCCATTGTTTCCTTCTCTGATTCTGACACTTCTGCCTCCCTCTTATCAGGACTCTTGATTACACTGCGCTCACCCAAATAATTCAGTATGATCTCCCTGTATTGAGTCTTAATCACATCTCCACAGTCTCTTTTTCTACATAAGGCAACAAATTCACAGATTCTTGGGATTAGGACATGAACATATCCTGGAGGCTATTATTCTACCTACCACAGTATACCTATTGACTGCCCCCCAATCACATCCATCCCACATGGAAAATACATTTATCCTATCTCAACATCTGCAAAAGTCTCAATCCATTACAACATAAACTCAAAGTCCCAAAGCTCATCTAAATCTCAACAACTCAAATGATCCACATTTTATCTTCTAGATTATCTAAATCAGATATGGGTGACAATAATAATTTCAAGGTAAACATTTTTTTCCAGCTTAATGAAGACTAACTGACAAATAAAAATTTTATACATTTACCATGTATAAATGATTACTACAATCAAGGTAGTTAACATATAGTTATTATTTTTGTGTACAGTGAGAAGATTTAAGATCGTCTCTCTTAGCAGCTTTCAAGTATACAATACAGCAGTATTAACTATAGTCACCATACTATACATTAGCTCTCCAGAATTATTCATCATTCATAACTGAAACTTTGTACCTTTGACAAACTTCTCTCCATTGCCTCCATTCCCCAGCCCCTAGAAACCACCATTCTATTCTCTGCTTCTATGAGTTCAACTTTTTTAGATTACACATATAAGTAAGATCATGCATTATTTGTCTTTCTGTGACTGGCTTATTTCACTTAGCATAATGTCTTTTAGATACATCCATGTTGTTACAAATAATAAGATTTCATTCCTTTTAAAGGTTGAAATAAATATATATATGTATATGTATGTATGTATATATATATATATACATATATATATATATATATATATATATATATATATAGCACATTTTCTTTATCCATTCACCCATCCATTGACACTTAGGCTGATTCCATTTCTTCACTATTGTGAGTCATGCAGGGCAGATATCTATTTGAGAGAATGATTTCATTTCCTTTGGATATCCAGAACTGGGATTGCTAGATCATATGGTAGTTCTATTTTTAATTTATTAAGAAACCTCCATACTATTTTCCATAATGGCTATACCAATTTACATTCCCACTAACATTGTACAGACTTCCTTTTTCTCCACATCACTATCAACATTTATAGATTGTCTTTTTGATAACAGCCAATTCTAACAGGTGTGCAATGACACCTCATTGTGGTTTTGATTTGCATTTCCCTGATGATTAGTGATGTTGCTCATTTTTTCATATACTGTTGGATATTTGTATGTCTTTTTTTCTTTTAAGAAATGGGTATTCAGGCCCTTTGCCCATTTTAAAATCAGGTTATTTGTTTTCTTGCTATTGAGCTATTTGTGTATATATATTGTACATTATCCCCTTATGTATGATTTGAAAATATTTTCTCCCAATCCACAGGTTACTTTCACATTTTGCTGATTTTTTTTCCTTTTCTGTCCAGAAACTTTTTAGTTTGATGTCAATCCCATTTGTCTATTTTTGCTCTTGTGGCCATACTCTCAATATTGTATGCAAAACAGCATTGCTCAGACCATTGCTAAAAAGTTTTTTTTCTGTTTCTTTCTACAGTTCAGGTCTTATGTTTAAGTCTTTAGTCAATGTTGAGTTGATTTTTTGAAAGTCCAATTTCATTCTTCTGTATGTAAATATTTACTTTCCCCAACATCATTTACTGAAGAGACTGTCTTTGTCTAAGATCAATTGATCATAAATATATGGATGTATTTCTGGGCTCTATTCTGTTCCATTGGTCTATATGTCTTTTTTTATGCCAGTGCCATGCTGTTTTCATAACTATAGCTTTGTAGTGTATTTTGAAATCAGGTAGTGTAATACTTCCAACTTTGTTCTTTTTTGCCCAAGATTATTTTGACTGAGTACTTCTGTGGTTCCTTATGAATTTTAGGACTGTTTTTCTATTTTTGTAAAAAATGCCATTGGAATTTTGATAAAAATTGCACTGAATCTGTAGGTCACTTTGGGCAGCATGAACAACTTAACAGTATTAATTCTTACACTTCATGAACATGGTATACCTTTCCACTTATTTGTGTCTTCCTCAATTCCTTTTATCGATGTTTTACAGGTTTCAGTGTACAGACCTTTCACCTCCCTGTTTAAATTTATTTCCAAGTATCTTATGCTATTATAAATGTGATTGTTTACTCAATTTATTTTTCACATAGTTCATTGTTAGTGTATGGAAATTCTACTTATTTTTGTATGTGGATTTTATTTACTTCAACTTTACTAAATTACTTTATTAGTTCTAACAGCTTTTGGTGGAGTCTTTGGGACTTTCTATACATAACATCATGTCATCTGCAAACAAAGACAATTTTACTTCTTTTCTGATTGCTCTAACTAGGATTTCCAATACTATGTTAGATAGAACAGGCAAGACTGTGCATCCTTGTCTTGTTCCTGATCTTAGAGATTTCCATATGTTAAACAAAATTACTTTCCTAGCATAAACCCATCTTGGTCTTGATGTATTATCATTTTTATATACAGTTAGGTATTACTACGTTTTGTTAAGAAATGTTTCAACTATGTCCATGAGGGTTTTTGGTCAAAAGTTATGTCCTCTTGTAATGTCTTTGGTTTTAATACCAGGGCAAAGCTTGTCTTATAGAGAGAATTGTGGAAAATTGGCTCCTTTTCAATTTTCTTCAAGAGTTCTTATGGAATTGATATTATTTCTTCTTAAACGTTTATAGAATTCATAGTCAATCCACTTGATCAATTTTCTTTGTGGAGAAGATTTTAACTAAAATTCAGTTTTTTTAAACAAGTATATTCAGGTTATCTATTACTTCTCAGTGAGCTGTGGTAGTTGTGTCTTCAAGAAGTTTATCCATTTCATCCATGTTGGTGAATTTAGTAGCATAAGATTGGTCATAATAATCATTTACTAACCTTTCACTATCTGTAGACTACAGTGATGCCATGGATCTTATTTCTGATATTAGTAATTTGTGTTTTTTCTTTCTTTTTTTACAGATTAGTCTAGAAAGAATTATATCGTTTTTTAGCTTCTTAAAGATCAATTTTGGTTTCGTTAATCTTCCTTACTTATTTTGTGTTTTCTAATTTATTGATTTCTACTCAGGTATTGATTTTTCCTCTATTCTTACTTTGTGTTTAATTTGTTCTTTTCTTATGAGCTTCTTAAGGTGGAAAATAAGGTCATTGATTGAGAGATTTGTGCACTTTTTTAAATCTATGCATTTAGTGCTATAAATATCTACATCCTATTAAGCAGAATTCCACAAATTTTATTATATTTTGAATTTAGTTTAGTTCAATTTAAAATAATTTTCTAGTTTTATGTATTATTTAACCCACAGGTTATTTAGAAATGTGTGTTTAGATTTTAATATTGGGAGATTTTCCAGGTATCATTCTGTTGTTGATTTCAAATTGAATTTCTGTATTGACAGAGAACACACTTTTTATGAATTGAATAATTTTAAATTTATTGGAAATTGTTTTATAGCCTAGAATATGATCTATTTTGGCAAATCTTCTGTGTGCCCAGGAAAGGAGTGTTTATTCTGCCATTGTGAAGTACATTGATTTGTAAATATCAGTTAGGCCAAGATGGCTAATAGTGTTGTTCATTCTTCGATATACTAATTGATTTTCTGTCAAATTCTTATATCAGTGTTTTTGAGAGAGCAGTATTGGACCCTCAAGCAATAACTGAGGATTTGTCTGTATCTGCTTACAGCCCACTCAATTTTTTCATGTACATTTAAACTCATATAAAGTATATAAATATTTACAATTGTTTCTGTTTTTTGTTTTTTGTTTTTTTGTGGTAAGCGGGCCTCTCACTGTTGTGGCCTCTCCCGTTGTGGAGCACAGGCTCCGGACGCACAGGCTCAGCGGCCACGGCTCACGGGTCCATCTGCTCCGCGGCATGTGGGATCTTCCCGGACCGGGGCACGAACCCATGTCCCCTGCATTGGCAGGCAGACTCTCAACCACTGCGCCACCAGGGAAGCCGAATATTTACAATTGTTCATCCTTTTAGTGATTTGATCTCCGTATCATTAAGAAGTAAACTCCTGTATCTTTGGTAATATTTTTTTCCTCAGATATCAGCTTTGCCTGTTATTGATATAGGCACTCCATCTTTTGCATTATATATCTTTTTTTTTTTTTTTTTTTTTTTTTGCGGTACACGGGCCTCTCACTGCTGTGGCCTCTCCCGTTGCGGAGCACAGGCTCTGGACGTGCAGGCTCAGTGGCCATGGCTCACGGGCCCAGCCGCTCTGCGGCATGTGGGATCCTCCTGGACTGGGGCATGAACCTGTGTCCCCTGCATCGGCAGGCTGACTCTCAACCACTGCGTCACCAGGGAAGCCCCTTTTCCATACTTTTGTTTTTAATCAATGAATGTTTTTTATATTTAAACGGTTTCTTGTAGTCATCATCTAGATCTAGGTTTTTTTTTTTAACTTGTGTTTGTTAATCCAATCCGATAATATCTATCTTTTAATTGTTGCATTTATATAATTTACATTTAATGATTATTGATGTTGTTTTGTTTAAATCAACCATGCTGCTTTTGATTTCTATTTGTCTTAGCTGTGCTTTTTCCCCATTGTCTTTTTCTCTGCCTATTTTGGATTCAATATTTTTAAGTTTCCTGGTGTATCTCCTTTACTGTGGTTTTTAATTTTTGTTGTGTGAAAACACATAACATAAAATTTATCATCTTAACCATTTTTAAACATACAGGTCAATAGTGTTATGCTTTGCTTGTTTTTTAACTACAAGGTTTGACAGGGGGCTATTTTAGTGGGTAATTTAGGTTTATAATATATGTGATGGTTAATTATACGTGTTAATTTGGCTGGGCCATAGTGCCCAGATATTTATTCAAACATTATTTTGACTATGTCTCAGATAGAGTTTTTTGGATGAGATTAACATTTAAATCAGTGAACACTGAGTAATGCTGATTTCTCTCCATAATGTGAGTGGCCCTCAACCAATCAATTGAAGGCCTTAATGGAATAAGGACTAAATTTTCCTGAGTAAGAAGGAATTCTGCCAGAAGACTGCCTTTAGATTTGAACTGCAACTTTTCCCTGGTCTCCAGCCTGCTGGCCTACTCTGCAGATTTTGGACTTACCAAGCTTCCAAAATTTTATGAGCCAATTCTTTAAAATAAAACTCTCTCTTTCCTTCTCCCTCTCTCTCAATCTCTCACTATATACATACACACACAGCCTGTTGGTTCTGTTTCTCAGGAGAACCCTCAGTAATACAGTGTAGTCTTTAACTTATCACCATCCATGTTCAAATAATAACATATCACTTCATATATAGTATAAAATCCTTATAACAGTATACTTTCCTTATTCACCACCCAGCCTTTCTGCAGTTGTTATAAATTTTACTTCTACATGTGTTATAAACCCCACCCTGCATTTATATTATTAGTTACAGAGTCAATTATATGTAAAGAAGGTTAAATGTAAAGAAAGCAATCTTATGTATTTACTTACGTAGTTACAATTTCTGATTCTCTTCATTTCTTTGTGTTAATTTATATTTCTCTTCAGTATAATATTTCTTCGTTTGAAGGTATCCTTTAACATTTCTTGTGGTGTAGGCTGTTGATGATGAAGTCTTTCAGTTTTTCCAAGTCTGAAAGAGGCTCAGTTTTGTCTTAAGTTTCGAAATTTTTTAGGCTTGTTATGGAATTTTAAGTTGACAGTTGGTTTTCCATCTTCATACTTAAAAATATTGCTCCACTCTCTCTGAAACTGTTTTCATTTTTCTCACAAAAAACTAAAATCATCATTATCTTTTATCCTGTGGATGTAACATGACTTTTTTTTCTGGTTGCTTTTAAGATTTTCTTTTTATACCTGATTTTGAGTAATTTAATCGTCATAGGTCTTGGCATAGTTTCTTTCATGTTTCTAGGAATTAGGTTTCTTAATTTTTAGTGGGTTTTTTTTCTATCAGTGTTTCATTTGGGTCATTTCTATCAATAGAGCTTTAAGATCACTAATGTCTTACTATGCAGTATTTCATATGCCATTTCATTGCTATTGTTTTATCTTTAGAAATTTAATATGGACTGTTTTAATATCTTACATATTTCTAAATAATATATTCAAATTTTCATTTTTTTAACAATTGAAATAGTTATAATGTCTTTTACTGTTTTATATATTTTGTTCATTTTTTAAAATTGTTTCACATGTGAGGACAAGCCCACTCCTTTTTACTACATCTTGATAGAAATCTTTATAAGCATCATTTTGTGAGCGAGTTTGTTTATCATGGACTTGCTCTACAGTAGGTCCTATTATTACCATATTATTATTGTTATTGCATTCATATACTCTAAGCTCACCTCTCTTTGAGTTATGGACTTCTAAAGATGAAGCACAGACTATGGCTTACAAGGCATCCACTGTGATAATATGATGAATCCCTGTCCTGGAGACATCCAGCTATCTTGCTGTGTGTATTTATATTTATTTTTTGTAGTCTTCTGACATCAGCAGGTATCACTTTCCAGTGTGTTAAATGTTTACAATGAAAAATAGAATTAACACTAAGGATTGCTTTGTATTTCCAATTCTTCTTTATTCTAAAATAATATTTCTACTTTACTGGGTAAGATTTTAAGTCACTTATTTAAATCAGAGTAGCCAGAATCTTATACGTTTTGGAGATGGTGATCTCTTTAATGTACGTTTCAGTAATTTGTTATTTGACTTTCTAGGTTTGTTCACCATTCAACTGTTCATACACACTATAATCTTTTTATCACAGCTGTATCTAATCCCAAATGGAGACAGCATTGTTATGTTGGCAATGTTTTGTTTTTGCTATTGTTGTTGCTGATGTTGTTATTGTTGTTCAGCATTGTCAACTATAGTAGAAACATCTTAAGGGAAACTGTTACTAAAAATAGTGACAATAATAGATGATGGATACACACAAAACATTTTTTGAATTAGAAATCCATTTTATGCTTGAGAATTTAGTGAAATCATGGGAGAAGTGTTAATAAATAGAATTGGAGCAAAAGCTAAACACTGGTATGTAAGTTTATGCTTGGGTATGAATCCTAAAACAAATTTAAAAGGTGAGGATTCCATTTCTTTCCAATTTAAAATGCATATTCATCAAAAATACTTTTATGGAAAATTAATAGCTTTCTGATTTAACAAAGTCACATGAAAATACTAGTTTAAGTAATCTAGATTACCAGGTTTTAATGAACTGTGGAGACCACAGGC
Source organism: Mesoplodon densirostris (assembly GCF_025265405.1). Lineage (NCBI taxonomy): Eukaryota > Metazoa > Chordata > Mammalia > Artiodactyla > Ziphiidae > Mesoplodon > Mesoplodon densirostris. The sequence continues at coordinate 45,027,871 of NC_082665.1, forward strand.
ACACATTTTGGAATTACAGTTTAAATTAATATATCTTCAGCTACAGAACTAAGAATTAGTTTGCCTATGTTCCTACTCAGGGAGAAGTTACTAAGTAGGGAGAAGAGTTAATTAAAGACAACATTCAAACTGATCTAGCTTTACAGAATGGAGATTTTTTTTCTCAGTGAAAGATAAAAACAAAATGACAGAAATGTATAGTTATCAGAATCTGTATAGAAGATAACTTTTAACATTCTGTGGATATTTATATCTTCTTAATACCTGGAGAAGTCCACCAAATTTTTGAGTACTCAAGATTAATATCCTAACAATATGTCATTTCAAGTCTTACAAGATTTCTCCATGACCAGTTCAACCTTATCTAAGCTAGAACCTCAGAACACACGTTGAAAGTATACAAGAATCAAGAGGTGCCAAAATGTCTGCCTGGCATTTGTTCGTTTTAAGAATTCTTATCGTCTCATATAAGTGTGTTTCCAGTTTCCTCTTTTAAAGAGAAACCTACATCTTAGCTCATCATAGTGCTTCCAGTGTGAACAATTTGGGGGTTGGAGATGTGTCTCAATTATATTCATGGAGCACAAGAGAGAAATCCTACATACATTAAACAAATGAGTAAGTATTCAGGAATGTTAGCATTCTTCTCTTCCCAAGAAGTTCACACCAACTTCTATCATTTTACAGCTACTCCTTCCTACCTTGTCTATATTCTATACTATTAGTACTAGTCTTCTGAAATAAGCAATAAAAGCAGAACCATTTCCTTCAAAATCCACTGTCAAGATGCCACAATATTATTTAGAGCATAACTGCACATTCACAAGTAGAAAGAAGGACATTGACAGTGCAATAAGCCCTCAATTTTGAATCAGTTGTGGAAGTTTTAGCCCTGATTTTTCTAAACTGATGTATGACCATAGGTATTTAATTTAAAATCTATGAATCTGATGTTTGACTTTTTTTAAATGGAGGAAATAACACCTGATCAACATAATTCATGAAGACACAGTTGTAATTCTAATTAGTGAATGATTTTAAAACTTTTTTAACTATATAAAAGTTTAACTATCAAACATTGTTTGTGTTATGTCTATCTTAAATGATGATTAATTAATTTCTTAAAATAAGAAATAAGTACTTTTCAACATTTAAACTATTTTGATCCATTCATGTACTCATTCAATCATAAAGTAAATATGTATTTACTGTCTACCTTCTATGTGCCAGGAATTTTTCTATTCACTGAGATTTCAATAAACATGAGAAAAGAGCCTCACCTCCCTCTTTTCTCTCTCTCTCTTCCCTCTCTTTGTATATTCGATTGAAAGAACTGAATTTAGCATATAACTAAAAACAAGAACATCAGATAACGAAAAGGGTTATGAGGAAAACTGAAAGGAGCTTTATGTTAGACAATGATTTCTACTTTTGTTATTTTATGAAAAATCTGTCTTAAGAGGTGACAAACTGAAATTTTAAGAGAAAGTATTGCAAAATCAAAACCACTGTGAAGAGTTTTAATGCAGAGTAAATGGTGTCAAGGTAGGAACAGGCTTGAATTGAAAAACTGAAAAAATGTGTATGGTATCTTTGTCTTGACCAGATGGGTAGGAGATATTAAAATAAAATCAAATGGAGACTAAAGTTGAAGATCCCTCAAGCAGACAAAACCATTTAAGCCACAGAAGCAAAACTTAGTTTACTCTTTTCATAAATGTAAGCAAAACTTAACTTGGGTTATTTTTTATAAATGCCTCTGATAATTCTAAAAGAAACTAAAGTCTCCTTCCTAAAATAGTATAAAATAATCACTTTTAACCAATCTTATGCCATATGAAAACCCTCACTGTAATAACCAATAACTGTAAAGGTTAAAGAGTATCCCCACTTTCACTTTTTAAGTCATCCTGTAACATCATGCCTTTGAATTTCATAACAGTTTCATGTTTGAGGTCTCCCAGTTCATTGTTTCTCATTCAATAAAATGTTCATTTCAAGGAAAGCTCTTTGAATTTTCTTTTGAAAGATATATACAAAAGTGTCCAGGAAGAGCCTGGTTAGGTGATGCAGACTTCTGCGCCCTGGCTATTATTGGCTGTACTGTGTTCCCCCAAATTCATATGTTGAAATCTTAATCCCAATACATCAGAATGTGACTGACTCTAATCTAGAATAATTCGTATCTTTAAAAGAAGAGGAAATTAGGACACAGACACACAGAGGGAGAACACCATGTGAACATGAAGAAGGCCACATACAAGCCAAGGAGAGAAGCCTCAGGAAAAAACCAACCCTGCTGACACCTTGCTCTCAGACTTCTAGCCTCCAGAACTGTAAGAAAATAAATATCTGTTGTTTAAACCGCCCAGTAGGGTACTTTGTTGTATAGAAGCCCTAGCAAATCAGTACACTGGCTAAGGGGTTTTTATTTTATTCTAAGTGTGAAAGTCAATCACTGAGGTCTTTCAACAAGGGAATTTCACAATCTATCTGATTAATATTCTTCTAAGAACATTCTGGACACTGTGTACAATTAATTTCTGTAAGGTTGTAGAGGGGATAGTAAAGAAACCACAGAGAAAGCCTTCTGCAGACCAGCAGGATATATACATACTTGTGTGTTTGTGTATGTGCATATATAAATTATTTAATACCTGTACATAAATTTTAGCTGCATATGTAACCACAGTCCTTCATTGTATGTATTTATTTTGGCAGATTTGTTATAACTCACAATGAAGACTTGTTTTAAGGTTAAATTTCATAGATAAATCTGGATGCTTAGCTAACTGGCCATATATATCACTGCCCTACTAATGACAGATCAATTTTTGTCAATTTTGTTTTGCTACTGTTTTATGGTAAACAGTTTTCTCTCTCCCCAAAACAGAGAAAAAGAGCACACTTTCATATATACATATATATATATACATATATACACGCATATATAATTCAAATAAAAATTAAGTTATTAATATATGAAAGAAAACCGACAAGTTAGGAGAGTTTAGCATATTGACAAATGCACAGTACTGGGAATGAAGGAACACATCCCTTAATTCCTTTACGGTATGAGGTAAACAATTTAATTAATAACTCAATTTCTATGAATCTATGTGCTAATAGAACCCATTAGAAATGTTGAATTGATGAAAAAGACAGTGATTTAATGGCAACCAAACAAAAACCAAGCAAATACTATAGATATTAAAATACCGATATAAATAAATTGCTTAATTAAAACCCCAGATATAAATAACAACTTTCCCTTTAAAATGAGATATTCCATTTTAAAGTACATTATTTGCATCTTATTTAATTTACAAAATTATATCATATTGGGATGTAAAGTCAGTGAACAGCATTCTTCATAGATATAAAGCATATGTTACTAGTAGCAGTTGCCTGATGAAGCTTCATTATTCAGCTCAAAATGGTTGAAGCTATAATCATTAAACATATGTCAAAGACACAGAAACATAACGGCTCTAGTATAAGAGAGAATTAAGATGGGAAAGAGAAATATAAAGATCTTTATAGAGGCACAGAGAGAACTGGAAATCTAATTATAATCATGTTTTATTATAAGAGATTCAGGATTGTCTTCACACCATTTAATTAGAACAAATGAATTATAGCCAGAGTCACTTTAAAAGGGTCATTTAAGATAATATTTTACAGGAAAGTTGGCGATTTATTCAAATGGCAGCTACTGCTTCCACCCAGAAACTGACAACAGTACCAGAAATAACATAGAGGATACACCTTTTAAGTTTTCCCTTTCTGTTTACAAATGTATGTAAAGGAAATGTCCAGTGGGTTCTCTGTAAGTAAACCCTGAGATGAAGATTGAGGTACCAAATATTTATTAGGGATCAACCTCTGTGAAAAGAAAATGTAAGAAGAAGGATGCAGAAGAGGAACAAGTCAAACTGTGATACATGTGGGACAAAGCCTCAGCCAGCCTGTGGAAGGGGCACTTGAGAGAGTGGCATCCATCAAAGTTTTACCTGATGGACAAAAATGGCCAAGCGTTTATACCCCTGCCTTGCTTAGTCATTGGATGCAGGCTTCCCTGAGAACGTGTGACTTCAAGGAAGGTCAGTTTCCACAGCTGAGGCAGACTCTGAAGAAGTTGATAGTTGGAGGCAACTATCTGCTGACCACACTCCTCAGGGCGAGGAAGCAAGCCCTGTCGTGAAGTTGGATCTGGGTGGCACATTGCACTGTCTACCTATTCCCACCACTTGTGCTGCTTGGATCCACTTCTCCATATACGTTGGTGGAGCACCTCCCTCAAAATTCCATTGAACGTTTCTTTCTGATAGGAGACCTAACAGAGGGATGTTAGTGTAATAGACCTCAGCCTCTGCAAATGCAATTGGTCTTGGTACTTCAATGGATACTCATTGTCACCATCCTCCACTGTTCATTCTAGATTCTCCTTGTCCTCAGTTTCTACCTCTTTTTGCCTTGATGTCTTACCCATTGGTGTGACCCAGAATTCCATCCCCAAGGTACTTGAGTCCCAGGTCATCATGACCTTCTTAAGCTGGAGTTACTGTACTTTTCCAATTATATTCGCTGTTGGGCAAGGAGTATCAAAAATCCCTTAAACTGATTATCTGTATCTTCCCTGAATTTACTGAGTAGCATATACCCCTTATTACCAGTGTCAATCACACTTGCAAAAAAACATTGACTTTTCTTCTTGCTTGCTCTTCCCTGGATAAAAAAGCCCAAAGTGCCCTGGCAACAGGTGTAGATAATAGTCCAATGGGACTCTTGCATTTCCTCTGACAAGTGTATGCCCCCTTTGGGCCTAGGGCCTATAATCCTGCAATGCCCAGATGTGTAGACATTTCAATCATAAAATTTCCTGGTATATCATTAGAAGTGGTAATAACTGGGGATATTCTTGTTTCCATGCCTTGCTTCTCAGACCCATGTACTCTTCTTCTGGAGAAACAGTGCAAAATAAACATTTTTTCAATACATGCTATGCATCCTGGATGATGCATGCTATTCTTACAAAATATTTCCTTAGAGCTGTTATGTCCAATGTGTCTTCAGCAGGCCAGTGGCTTCTGAGTGGTGCAATATGTGACCAAAATATTAGATCTTGTGGAGGCCACTCCCACAGCATCTTTGATTTACATGTGCCCCCTGGTCTGATACAATATTCTGGGGGATCCCATGTCCAATGCCCTGTTGACAAGAAAGGCAAACCCATATTCAGAATACATGTCTATGCATGTGAGAACTCCTGACCTGACCAGAATGGAAGGGGCACAATATAATAAATTTGCCACCCAGTATTCAGTAGGTTCCCTCTAGAATGATGTAATTTGGGGTTTTATTGTTGGTGTCTATTGCTGGCCGTTTAGATCTTTGGTCAGTGTGAGTTCATTCTGTTAGACTTCTGTCTCTGCCACCACAGCCTCTTCTGTCCTATCTTTTCATGGCAACGCTGGCTTGGCCATTGAAAGAGTCTGGCTGACACCAACTAGCCAGGTAGTTTTATTTACTTAACAGTTTAGTGCTTCTTCAATGGTGAAAACTCTCTGGTAAGCAATAATATGTGATAGAAAGCTCTGCAAATGTCATGCTTACTTCAATATGTCCATCTGCATGATTTCACCTCAGAATACTTTCCCCCCATTTTCCCATATTTTTTCTTCCAATTTCCTGACCAGCTGTCCAGGAGATTTGTCTCTAATCTTAAAACTATTTACATTCTAACCTTGATTCTTTGTTTTCCACAAAAGTGGAAAGTAGATGCACTGCTCAAATAATTTCATTTGATACTATCTTTCATGTTCACCTGTGAGTGGGCTATAACTGCTGTCCATTTTTTTATGTGCACCTATACAAAGAAATGACCCATCTCTAAACTAAGCTCAGACGTTTTTCTCCTTATTCAGGTCATATGGAATTGCCCACCAGCCACAGGTGTGAGTTGAGGGAGGGGTACTGGTATAACCCTTGAGTGCCTTAAGAGTTGTGGGGTTTTGTAAGTGAAAATGTTACAACAACTTCACATTTACTTTGGACAGGACTTCTAAAACACTCCTGATTTACTTTATTTCCTAAATAGTTTTAGAATATGTCAGGTTCCTGAATCTTCAAAGGATTTATGTCCCACCCTCTGGAGTGTAGGTGCCTTACCAAATCTTCCAGCATGTTAGTCATGTCATGCTCATAAAACTCAGTCAAAATAACATCATCAATGTAATAAATCACTGTGATGTTCTGCAGTATGTCCAAGGTATCCAGATATCCTCTGACTATATTGTGATGGAAAGCAGAATAATTGACATGACTATAAAACTAAATCAGTATATCTGTTCATGTCATGTGATTGCACAGTTTCTGACCTTCTTTTTTGATTGAAATAGAAAATAACACATTCACTAAATCAATGGCCAAATGTCATGCCCCTGAGCTATATTAATCTTCTCTAGCAAAAATACTACAGGGCTTCCCTGGTGGCACAGTGGTTGAGAGTCTGCCTGCCAAAGCAGGGGACACGAGTTCGTGCCCCGGTCCAGGAAGATCCCACATGCCACGGAGCGGCTGAGCCCGTGAGCCATGGCCTCTGAGCCTGCGCGTCCGGAGCCTGTGCTCCGCAATGGGAGAGGCCACGACAGTGAGAGGCCCGCGTATCGCAAAAAAAAACCCAAAACAAAACCCAAAAAACTACATTTGATTACTTGACTGTTTTTGCAATAGTCTATAGTTATCTTTCATGATCCATCTTATTTTTATAGGAGTTTAACTACTGAATTACACGAGGACACATAGGAGACTGATTACCACCTTTGAATCCTTTAGGTCTGTAAGGTGACACTAATCTCCTCATGATCCTGCATGAGATATTACCTTTTACATACTATCTTGGCTGGAGAGAGAGCCAGTTTCAGAGGCTTTCAGTTTACTTTTTCCACTTGATAGTTTCTATCCCACAGATCAAGAATGTAGGGGCTGTGCAAACTACCAACTATATCAATTCCCATTATATATTTAGGGATCAGGAAAATGTCAATAGTTGGGTTCAGAGACTGTATGTTCAAACAGTGTAAGCCAGACCCTAGCTAAGATTTAATTTATTATTTGTTTTTTTATGTGCTACTACATTAAGAGAATGGTCATGATGACGTTTCAGGTTTCTGGGTATCGGTGACAATTGGGTACTGCTACCCAGCATCCCTAACAATGTTTAGGTATTCTCCATTCCCAGATGCAGTTACCCATATAAATTGCCTTAGGGTCCTTTGAGGAAGTACTGATGGATTCATTCCATATATAATTGACTTGGGATTGCAGAGTCCTTCTTCCTGAAAATGCAGCCACCTCTTCAGTCCTTGGATTTTGGGTCTGATCACATGATCAGTCTTAAAAACTGGGATGGAAATCATGAGTCTTTATTTGGGTGATAGACCTCAGGATTCTAGTTATCTATCCTTGATTTTTTTCTTGTGATACAACTATCCATTTATTTATTCCAAGGTTGCAGATGGTTCTATCAACCATCTCCATAACCATCTGTGAGTCAGATTTCCCCAGTCACTACCTGAACCTTGGTAGTTATTATAATTACAATCCTCTGGCTTGCGGCAATTAAATGCTGTAATCTGTTCTTTACTATTGAAGAAAACCACCACTGATTTAATTAGAGATGCTGGTGCCCTTTTCACCAGCACATTCTTCATAAACTTGTTAAATGGTATGCTTGTGGTCTGTTCTTTTCCTTAGAACAGTGGTCCCCAAGGTTTAGGGCACCAGGGACCGGTTTCGGGAAAGACAATTTTGCTGTGGACCGGGGGGATGGTTTTGGGATGATTCAAGCACATTACATTTATTGTGCACTTTATTTCTTTTATTATTACATTGTAATATATCATGAAATAATTATACAGCTCACCATAATGAAGAATCAGTGGGAGCCCTGAGGTTGTTTTCCTGCAACTGGAGGGTCCCATCTGGGGGTGATGGGAGACAGTGACACCCGAAGTGTGTTGCTTATGTCCAGTGGACTCCGTAATCTCGTTTTGGTTGCTGTCACTGCAGGAAACCCTGCCTTTACGAAGACAGGATGTTGGAAATGGAAGAAGGTGTTTCAGTGCTTTTGTGGCAATCTCAGGATATTCTGCCTTGACTTTAATCCAGAATGCATGGGGATTTGAAGTTGTCTCAAACACACTCTTAAAGCCACCGTCATTTGCGATCTCAAGCAGTTGATCCTCTTCTAGCACGGACAAAGTCAATTCACCTGCCTTATTCACAAATGGGTCACAGATCCATCCTTTCCAGCTCGGGGGTGTTTTGTGGTTGGGAAGTAATGCTCAAACTCTTTTGAAAGCTGAGATAGGTAATCATGCACCAGCTGGGAGAAAGAAGGCCCTGGCTCAGTCTCTTTCAAAATCTCTACTAATGTTTGAAACATGTCAAAAATCCCAATGTTCACTCCTCGCTCCCATAATTCCAGTTTGACTTTTAATGCAGCCACTTTATCTGCCGACTTTGAACAGAGTTGTCGTTCTCCCCTGAAGTGACAGATTGAGTTCACTGAGCAGATTGATTATGTTACACAAGTAGGCAAAGTTTTGTGACCCATTCTGTGCCACTGAAATGTGTTGCCCGTGGTGACTGTTTTTCTAAGAGAAATCTCTGGAGCAGCTCTCATAACTCAAAAACTCTGGCCAGTGATCTACCTTTAGAAAGCCATCTCACTTCTGTGTATAAGAGAAGACGTGTGCTCTGCATCCATCTCCTCATACAGCTGCACGAACAGATGTGAGTTACAGGCATGTACTTTAATGTGGTTGATAATTTTAGTCACATCCTGAAAAATGTTGCTAAGTTCAGGTGACATTTTTTGGCTAGCCAGCATTTCTCTATGGATGACACAGTGAGTAGACTCATATTCAGGAGCAACCTCTTTGACCCGAGTAGTGAAACCAGAAAGCCGTCCAGTCATGGCATCCTCTCCGTCCGTGCATATACTGACACAAAATTACCAATTCAGTTTTCCTCATATGGAATCATTCAAAGACTTGAATAATTCTGCAACTGTGGTGTTGGCTGGCAACGAAAGTACACATAACACATCCTCATGCACATCCTCCTGAAAAATATATTGCACAAAAACAAGCATTGTTGCCTTTTTGTCAACGTAGGAGGACTCATCAACCTGGATGAGTCACCACAGTGACTCATTAATCCTAACAGTTGTGCCTCAATATCCTTTGCTATTTTGTCAGTTCATCTAGCTATGGTGCTAGCTGAAAGAGGAATATGTGCCACCTTTTGAACTGCATCCTCCCCTAAAAGTTCACGACAAATGTCCTTAGCAGCAGGCAGGGTCAACTCTTCACCAATACTAAAGGGCTTCTTAGCTTTAGCAATGCGGTTAGCCACTAAGAATGATGCTCTCAGTGCAGACACATTTGATGAAGTGGTGGCCTTCAATAATTGCTTCTGTTCTTCGTGTTCACATATTTTTCTTTTGAAAAACTCCAAAGGCTTGTCTTTTAATGCAGGGTGCTTGGTCTCCATGTGGTGAAGCAGGTTTGAAGGCTTCACGGCTTCACTGGATAGCCACATATTATACAAAGCGAGCTTGGAGGAGGTGAATCACCTGTTGCAATGAACCTGTAATTTAAGTAGGGCTCTTGGTATTTTCTTTTAAATATAGCCTTCTTTTTGTTGGCAGTCTTAGAGTCTTCTGCTGTCTCATCATTGGGTCTTTCCCCTTTTTCAAAGAAGCTGTCTAGCAATGTTTGTTTTTTATTCATTTTGGCTAGGGTTAGCTTGTGGGCTTAACAAAACTGTGACTGAGACCAGTGCACAGTGCAGGAAAGAGGCACGGATGGAAGTGGTAAATAAAATAATGGGCAGGCCACAGGCAGACTAAAGTAAGTGTTGGATTCTGACTTAAGGCCTGCCACCAGATGCAGCTGTACAATTGAAGTACATCAACTCACTTGCCACTCTAAAGCCTGCCACCGGATGCAGCTTAATTGTCACTTGCCACTCACTGATAGGGTTTTGTTATGAGCCTTCAAGCAATTGATTTATTATGGTCTTTGTGCAGTCAAACCTCTCTGCTAATGATAATCTGTATTTGAAGCCACTCCCCAGCGCTAGAATCACTGCCTCAGATCCACCTCAGATCTTCAGGCATTAGATTCTCATAAGGAGCACACAACCTAGATCCCTCGCGTGTGCAGTTCACAGTAGGGTTCATGCTCTTATGAGAATCTAATGCCGCTGCTGATCTGACAGGAGGCGGAGCTCAGACAGTAATGCAATTGAAGGGGAGTGGCTGTAAATACGGATGAGGCTTTGCTAGCTTGCCAGCACTCACCTCCTGCTGTGCGGCCTCATTCTTAACAGGCCACAGACTAGTACTGGTCCATGGCCCAGGGGTTGGGGATCCCTGCGTTAGCACACACTCTTCTGATGGGTCTTCCAATCATACATAGTATATCCATTCTAGGACACTGAATTTCCTGCGCATTATAATCCTTCTATCATTGTTTTCCCTGGAATTTCTAGCACTTCAACTTCCCGTAGCATGGAACATTATTTTTTTCAAGTTTAGGGTACCCATCTATTAATGACTTTGCTGCATATACTTGATCTGAGACCAGCAATGCACAAAGACCATATACCTTTCTGAAGTCATCTATTAATCCATATTTAAGTCCCACTGCAGAATAAATAATCATACCAGTAACAACATACAATCCATATATATACATGCATTATACATACATTTGATGAAATATATGTGTGTATGTTATATGTATGTACTAAAGCACATATATGTGTAGGTAGATAGATGAAGAGACTGATAATAATTCCTCTGCAAAAAATAGTTGAGTTGATGTGAACTTCCATATACTAATTTCTAAGAGTAAAACAATAAAATATGTGTCTAGCAGTGGGCATTTGATTTATGTTGTTATTTTTATTTTCTTGAAATAAACTGTTTTATTAAGCAAGAGTTATTTTGTTATAAAAGAAGTACTGAATATATATTTGCCTGTGAAAGTGTGGATCAAGAGAGCAATGAACAGAAACTATTGCTATCTATTTAGTCACAGCATTTTAAGTCAAATTCCTATGTGCTAAAATGATAAAGTTTAAAAAAAATTTTTTAATAAAATGATAAGGTGTTTGTTACATAAGAAATCCATCATATAAATATAGTTTTGATACAAGTTGGAGCAGGGAAATTATTATGCTGTTGTAAGAAAGATTACTATCAAGTAAAACTAGGATGAAATATAAAACTACAAAGCAGTAGAATACAAATACATAAGAATATTCTTACCATACTGTTCAAGATGATTCAGAAAACAAATCTCAGTGCTAAAAAGTAAATCGTGATTTAAAGATTTGAATTGTGGGAGATGGGAAAATTTCTAAATTCTTAAAAAGACAAAGATGTTTCATTAATAAGAAAAAACTCTCCTTTAATAATTGCATATCCTGTTACATTATACAAATATTAATTCAAACTACAAAGATGCATTTTTCTGATTGCTATCACTGCATAATAATTTGCCCCAAATTATTCACATAAAGTAACTGTTTGATTAGTTTCAAAAACTCTGTTGATCAAGAATTTGGACATCATACAGCATGGATGACATCTCTTGTGCATGATGTTTGTGGACTCAGATGAGAACCCTCAGTAACTGAGTTTGACTCAAACAGCTGAGGATTCCTCAAAAGGCTAGGGGCTGGGGGATGGAGGGCAGGATGAACTGGGAGATTGGGATTGACATATATACACTAATATGTATTAAATAGATAACTAATAAAAACCTGCTGTATAGCACAGGGAACTCCACTTTGCTGTACAGTAGAAACTAACACAACAGTGTAAAACAACTATACCCCAATTAAAACAAACAAAAAAAAAGCTAGGGGCTGGAAAAGCTGAGTACAAAGGCTTTTATTTCCAGATAGATTCTTATTTTGCGCATCCGCCTCTGGACTGAGAAGAGTGTGTGGTCTCTCCAATGGCTTGGTGTTCTCAGCATGATAACTAGGTTCCATGAGAAAGCTTTCTAAGAGGGTGATCATTCCAGAAGAACTAGGGAGAAGATACATGGTCTTTTCTGACCTTGCCTTAGATAGAAGTTATCATCTATTATTCCATACTCTGTTACCTAAAACTACACAGTCTTGTCCAGATTCAAGGGGAGAGGATATAGACCTGATCTCTCAAGGGAAGGGTATCAAAAATATTTGTGCCATTTTTTTTTAAAACTGCCACATGCCGAGGTAAAATAACAAGGACTGACTTTTGTGGTTTCAAGAATTAACCTAGATGAATAAAAAGGTAAGGTTGGGTCATTACTGAGTATTACAAGTAAAATGTATTATCATTTTCATTTGAGTTACTGGGAGATAGATGAAAAAAAAGTCATATCTTTCAATATACTCCAATACAATTTAATGGTTTCATGACTTCAAATAGTACTTCAAACTTAGTGTGGCTTTGTTACTTAACTAAAGTCAAATTAAACAGAGCTTTCAGCATTTTGATATTCACATTATTCTGTAAGTTCCTACCAAATAATATTGTGACATTAAAAAAAATTAGAAATTATCTAATAGTAGCAAAGTCTCTCAATTCTGACTACAAAAAGATCATCTTTGTATAATGTTGAACAAATGTACCTTTACTTTATAATGTCTGGTTTTAAATACTGCTACTAATACCAGTCACTCTATAATATAAAGGTAAGGTCAAACCCAATACCATCTCCAGAATCACACGATTCGTTTTTCCAGATATCTGGATCCCACCTTACAAAGAAGAGGGCAATAGAAGGAATGGTCATGAGATAGAGCTAAATTTTATTAAGTAATGTGAACATTTTCTTTAAAAGATTTCAATAGAATTAATTAACAAGTTTCAATTGTCACACTCCCTCCCCATAAATACCTTACACACATACTACATAGTAGGATAGCAGCTCATGAGAAGTAAGCATACATATTTTATAAAATAAAATTTTACTCTTTTGCATTTCAGAATCATAATACTTAAAATATTAACTTTCCTATACTGGGCCACTCTAGAACTTTCAGAGATGATTTTACCCATGACTTAAACTTATCTAATGATGTGGACTCATTAACCACCTAAAAAGGAGAAAAAGGAGGGGGCTCTTAAAAGATGCTTTCAGTTGTTTTAACATACTATAGAAAAGTAGGATTCATATGAAAGCAATTTTTTTTAGTAAAAGTGTCTTAATGAATCTATTAATTATGCAAAGACACATTCAGAACATAGTTTGAAAGCAACAGGCTGAGACAATGAGACAGTAAGCAGCTGTGAATAATAAAGAAAAATGGTTGTTGTGTGCTGGGCATAATAAAATCTCAGAGTTGCATTAAAGATCCTCAAAACTGATATTGATCCAACACAAAAGGCTTTGAACCTCTAACAGTTCCAACAGTCTATACATTATTTTTGGCTACAATGGTGAGAACACTATGTCAAATCTTTTATAGGACCAGCATTCCTGTTACTTAACTGAGTACAAGTTAATGGAGTACAGAGTTTCTCATTTTGTTTTATTCTGGTCCTTAACACAAAAACTTACCCAGTTGGTATTTAATCAATACGTATTGCAACATTTTTCTAAAAAAAAAAAAAAAAGAAATCTTCTAGGTCTTATAGTTCTGCCAAAAGAGTTAATTTAGCATAAAGTATAACATCTAAATATAATTTAACTCTTTGTGATAATGTCTGTCTATAGATTAGTGAAAATAAATATTTTAAAGTATATGTAACATGACTTAAGTAGGATATTAAATATCCATATATATATAATACATTGTTTAAAAACCTATCATATTGATATTCATCTGCTATGAATGTGCATAAATGATTTATTATTTAACCATATTAAAAACCGGCCCATGGAAAGTTACCAAAAGTAAAAAACTAGTTACAAATAAACAGGAAGCATAGTGCAGAATTCTGATTATTATATGCTCATATTTTAAAACTCAAGTAAATTAGTATTCACAATCAAAAAGCATGGTTCGGGCCTCCCTGGTGGCGCAGTGGTTGAGAGTCCGCCTGCCGATGCAGGGGATACGGGTTCGTGCCCCGATCTGGGAGGATTCCATGTGCCGCGGAGCGGCTGGGCCCGTGAGCCATGGCCTCTGGGCCTGCGCATCCGGAGCCTGTGCTCCGCAACGGGAGAGGCCACAGCAGTGAGAGGCCCGCATACCGCAAAAAAAGAAAAAAAAAAAAAAAAAAAAGCATGGTTCAATTATTGTAATATAAATATGTTCTTATGAAAGATAACAACTTGTCCTCATCTTTGCTTTTATTCTTTTCACAACATGTTAGAAGTTATTTAGCACCTTTAAAGTTGATGTTCATATATACAATAGTAAAATAATGTAAAAAATGCTTTATAAGTCAGACAAGGCAGATTAATCAATGATTCGAAGGATATAAAAGGATATTATTTTGAAATGTGTTTTTGCTATTAATTTATTTAAATTTTAAATTATTCCTTTTCAGACTATATTAGACATAAATATATACTAGATATTTTTATAATTTGAAGAAAATATTCTATTACTAATGTGATACAATTGTAAAAATAATGATGAATGAAAGAGTGGGGAGAAGCAAAGACATAATAAGGGTAAAAAGGACAAGACAACAACGAAACTTTGAAAAAACATGTAAATGAATATTTAGAAAATATCTAAAAATACACACAAGATTGATTATTAAAGTTACCTCATCTGTTCAACCCTTTTGTATCCTTGTGCTACATTCCTTCTCCTTGATATTATAAGCTACTGTGTTTATATTATATTGCTATACTTCAAATAATCTACTTAATTTTTATGGTATGAATATATGTGTTCTTTTTTTTTTTTTTTTTTTTTTTTTTTTTTTGCGGTATGCGGGCCTCTCACTGTTGTGGCCTCCCCCGTTGCGGAGCACAGGCTCCGGACGCGCAGGCTCAGCGGCCATGGCTCACGGGCCCAGCCGCTCCGCGGCATATGGGATCCTCCCAGACCGGGGCACGAACCCGTATCCCCTGCATCGGCAGGCGGACTCTCAACCACTTGCGCCACCAGGGAGGCCCTATATGTGTTCTTTTACAGGTTTATTTTGTGTTCGTTTCAGAAAGTTTTTCATGTGGTTTTAATTTCTTTGTATGTTATTATTATTATATTATTATATATTATGTATATTATTATATTATATTATTATATTATTCTAGCCATTTTTAGTTTTTTCCAACAGTTGGAACATAAGAGCTGCCTATTATATTTTTGTTTTGTTGTGGTTTTGCTTTTGTTTGTCCTTTGTTCATGAGTTCTTGTCCATGTGAGTAGTGGTCATCCATTAAATGGTAGGAGATGCACAGAATCATCTGATAAGGGTCCAGTCCTCACTTCAGAGCACTGGTAAGAAAATTCTTTGCTCACCAGATTCCCACTAGCACTCACAATCTTAGGAGCAGGAAGGACTAGTCACATATTTTAGATTCACTTAGTCTGGGACAGCATTCTGTTCCAGCTTCCTCTCTGTACCCCGACTAGAGTCTGAGGCCTCCTGAATCTAACATGTCCAGACGTTACTTGGCTGTTTGCCTCACTAAGGATTCAACACAGGAGATACCGATGATGGTTCAGTGGGAACTGAGAGTGCAGAGACATAGAGATTAACACTGTCTACCATCTGCTACTATCTATTATCTAGAAATAACTCTTGATAGATTAATATTAAATATTACTTATTTATGCTGATTTTTATAGTATGCATAGAGTGAATTCTATTCTTTGCATTTTAATAGAACATCTATTAACAAAGTTTTTTTAAAAAATAGGAGCAGTAGAATATGAAAATGAATTGAAAGCATGTGTTATTACCCTCAAAATCCTGAATCTCAGGTGATATAGAGGATAGATATAAAAAAACAGAATTTTATAAGATAAAGATGCCAAGCATGAAATGAAAATGAATTTTTGTAAGAGACACAAACTCAAAGGACAAGAGTAGTATCCAGTGGAAAAATGGTCTTCACTCTAGAGTCTACATGTAAGGATGAGAAGAACATCAATGTGTATAGAGCATGAACCAGGTGGAATGAAAGACACATTCATTCTAAGGAAGCACCTGTTCAGTAGTACAGAAAATTAGGGGGAAAAACACATGATAAATGTGAGTAATAACTAGTTCTATGAGAATGAATTTTAGAATATCTGCAGAGGAATGTCAGTTGATAAGCCTTTAAATGCCTGAGAGTCAAATCTGAACAAGAGTAAGCATTTATTGGATATCACATGTCAAACAGCTCACTAGATTATTTATATGCATAAACCCAATTTATCCCTCACCCTAGGTGAAGGAGATTGCCGGTATTATTATGCCCTTTTGTTATAGAGTAAACTGAGGTGTAAAGGATCTAATTAACTTGGCTAAGGTCAAATTGTTGGTATGAATCCAAGTAACTACAAAGTCTGCCACTAATTTTAAGGAGTTGAGTAGATAAGAAAATAAATTGTGTCCCTCATTTCAGAATGTATATGCTAAGATATCATGATCTAATTAAGAAATTGGATCTTTCTTTATAGCACCAGGGGCTTCCTTGAAGCTACAGGCTAAATCATTAAACTCACAACAAATGCCTTCAAACTGTTATTTTGTAAATTGGTACATAAATCACAAACATTAAAATTCCCCAGCACAGTGTACATAATAGTTATTATTTAGTATAGTGCCAGTATTTTTCTGGTGAACAAAATGGAAATATATAGGACTGTAAACCTCTACTAATTAACTAATTATACCCCTTATTAATATAGCTCCAAAGTACATGAATGGTTTAGAGAATTATAGGTATTCTCTTTCATAAATTTCTATTAAGGAGCTTATTCGACAGAAAAAAATTTCAAATAATAAATAGCTCCAGTACTTTAGATTTTTGTTGAAACTATGCAGTATTACATAATATGAATAATCTGTTTACATCATGCTGATTTATAATAAAAGTCTCTTGAGATAGCAGCATTTATAACTATATAGAAAATTACAGTGTTTTTCTGGCATGCTGTGTAACCTTATACTAATTAAAAATTTAATTTTATCCCAGTGAGATCAGTGCATTTTAAGATGAGGAAAAGTCACACTATACTCAAAGATATTTTTAGCCAATTTCTATCTTTTATATTTGTACCTTAAAAGGCTTTGTAATTTTATAAATCATCTCTGAAAAGTGACAGGTTGTGACAACCTGTTTTCACAGGCTGTCAGGTTTTTCTCCAAATTTCCATAGTTTTGAAAAATATAATTTCAGAAGTCTGTAGATAGTATTCAACAACATCTCCATCTAAAATATTACCTAATTGTGGTATAATGCAAGCAGCAGAATGAAGACTTCAAAAATGAGTTTAAGGGATTTCCCTGGTGGTGCAGTGGTTAAGAATCAGCCTGCCAATGCAGGGGACACGGTTTCCATCCCTGGTCTGGGAAGATCCCACATGCTGTGGAGCGACTAAGTCCATGTGCCACAACTACTGAGCCTGCACTCTAGAGCCTGTGAGCCACAACTACGGAGCCCACGTGCTGCAACTACTGAAGCCTGTGCACCTAGAACCATGCTCCACAACAAGAGAAGCCACCACAAGGAGAAGCCCACACACCACAACAAGGAGTAGCCCCTGCTCGCTGCAACTAGAGAAAGCCAGCATGTAGAAATGAAGACCCAACACAGCCCCAAATTAATTAATTAATTTAAAAAAATGAGTTTAAAAAGTGATTTGCTAAAATAAAATTGCTCATTGTTTATCAAGGTTACTAGTAGTTATATTAGTGAAATGGTACTTATATTAGTGAATGGTATTTATATTATCACATTATTATATTATCATATAATATTCTAAATATGAGACATTTTGAATTATTTTTACTTTTCTTATCATTAAAGTCTTTTATAATTACTATACCATAACAAGTACTTTTGTTTCCATTTTGAAGATTATGTAACTGACAAGAGTTTGCATGTCTCAGAGCCACTCAGTGTAGGTTTCAACTACCTTTGATTTTGTTTTTGTTTTAGCAATTGTTTTCTTAAACATTTTATAGCCTCAACATTATTTGCTATAACTATTGTATCATAGTAAATATGTTTGTTCTAAATATTACCTGGTTCTCTGCACATTTATATATTTCCAAATTTGTATCGTAGTCTTGGTTCTCCATTAGAAGTTTAATTTTCCAGTACTATGTTAAGAAATGTAAAGAGTTTCCTTAAACTTATTTGAGCATTCATTTTCTGATTAAGTCACCCTCTGATGATTCACCAGCACATTGGATGTGAAGAATCTCAATAGTTACTGGAGTTCATGTGAGTATGTCTTTAACTATTTACATTTACTGAAGTACAGAATTTACTCCTTACTCACCATGACCAAATAATTACACTGTACTGTTAAATTATAACAAATTACTATCATCAGAATTCCATAAATGTGAAGTTTAGTAGAATGGATTAACCACACAGAAAAAATGACTGATGGGCTTATTTAAATTGCAGCTCAGAAGATAGGTCTGAGGGTTCTCATTATAAAGAAAAAAAAAAAATGCTGATTTGAGTTCAGTTGGGGTTGGGATGGTCAGTGAGTTAAACAAAACTAAAGTCCTGGAGAATGGGATAGGCATATTTTCCATATACTTTCCTCAAGGAAGAAGAATTGAGGAGATCACCTAGGAAGGAGCAAAACAGAGTCTAGACAAATACCAATTGGAAGAGAAATAAATACTTGAAATGCATTTTTTTAATCATGAGAGCTCAACCTGTACATGTACTTATTTGATACCCGGAGTGTCAGAGACCAACTGAGATAAAAAAGACGAAATAGTGGGGGCTTTTGTGTGGTAAGGAGAAGTGAGAATGGCCTGACTGCTGGTTGGAGATGTGATTTCCAAGATGAAAACAGAGGGGTGGAAGACTCCGTGAGAAAAAGAAATCCAGGTCTACTAACTCTTATGTAGCATCCAGAGCTGCACTGACTATGTAGCCTCCTGATGACTGAATATTAAGGCCTAATTCGAGAGATGCAATGAATGTCCTGGTGACCAAGCATGGTGTGTAGGAGTTGGATTCTAACAGAAGAGTACTGCCCACCTTACTGGACCAGTCAAGTTTATATAGTGGAAACTATAAATATATCAGAGCTCTGTCTTCAATTTTTTCCAAAGGTCTTCAGTTTCTTCTGAAATCCCTGGGGTAAGTGCCCACATAAAATGACTGAGATTAGAATACCAAAATGAAAACTGTCAGAATCAGAATATTATTTAGAAATATCAAAAGTGTGATCTTTTATCCTACCTTTACTAAGCAACTGAAAAATACTCAAAAATATGAATGCCCAGTGATTAAACATATTTATTATAAAAAAAATCCTAAATCCCCTTTTAAGGGCTCACTTGATTACAGCAGGCCCACCCACAGTAATTTGCTTTTGATTAACTCATAGTCCACTGATAAGGGAAGTTAATCACACCTGCAAAATACCTTTTGCCATTTAAAGTAAACAAACAATGGATGTGATATTCCATTATATCCACAAGTTCCATCCTTATTCAAAAAGAGGGGATTATACAGGGCATATATATCTGCGAGCAGGAACTTTGAGAGCCACTTTAGAATTCTGCACGCTGCAATGAGAGTTATTAAATGTAAGCCAGT
Organism: Mesoplodon densirostris; assembly: GCF_025265405.1. Taxonomy (NCBI): domain Eukaryota; kingdom Metazoa; phylum Chordata; class Mammalia; order Artiodactyla; family Ziphiidae; genus Mesoplodon; species Mesoplodon densirostris. Next base: position 45,047,631 of record NC_082665.1, read on the forward strand.
TTGTTTATTAATAGATTGTTTCCAAGTATATTAGGGTATATTCAGAAAATAACACCACGAACAGATGGAAAATTTTTAAATAAGAAACTAGCTTCAAGTTTGTTGGCAGAGATGAAAAAGAAAAACGTTAAGTAAGTACAACAGGAAGCTGTAATAAACTTTAGGGCTGGATGAGCCAGAGGGAGACCGTGCTATGAGAGCACAGTACCATGAGATAGCTCCAGAACCAAGTCTTGCTGTGCAGAGGCATCAGGCAGGAGCTGGCACTGTGAAGAAAGAGTCATCTGTCTGGAGATAGAACTGAGGGTCCTCAAGAAAGTATAGAAACTTGGACCACCAAAAAGCGCTACACAAGCATTATTTGGGACTTCAGAGAGAGAGAGAGGAAAGTCCTCTAGCCTCTCTTCCTCTTTCCTGCCAAATTCTCTCCAGTGATTTCCATTGGCTGAACTCAGAAGCCAGTGCACAAAGACTTCTGATAAATGTAACATGTGAAAGTCACCCCACCACTATAGAGTGCAGAGGAGGGGAAAGGAATCTGAGAACAGACAAGTGGCAATCAAACTAGACTTGGGTTTGATTGGTCCATTGGGAAAATATATTCTACTTGAGATTATGCAAAATGAGGGAGGTGAAGATAGACAACATTTTTTAACAGTAAGTGATTTTAGTAGATATTAAAGTGCTGAATACATTTATGTATGTATGCATTATATAAATGTGTGTATGTATACATATATATTCCATATATATGTGAGATTTTAAATATAAAATTTAGAAAAATATTTTAGAAAACAGTAAAAGTGAGCTACAAAGTAGAGAGATATTAAAATGAAGAAAGAATTTCAATTCCAGCAAAGTTGCTGTGTTGTGTGACTAAATGTCTGGTTAACCAAGCAAGCATAGTCATGGTTTATGCCTGCTGCCTCTGTCACTCTCAGAAACTTCTCTGGTTTAGACAAATTATATGTCAACCTACCTAGAGAAGAAAATGAACCAACTTGAGTGGAATAAACTACTAGAAACTCATTTACATCTTCCTGAAAGGAATAGGGAAATAGCAGATGAAAATTAAATACTTGAGGCATACCTCACTACTGCAGAAGAAAATTTGGTATTTTAAAAAATGCTATCCAATTAAATGTTCAGGCAGCATTCTCAGAATCACAACGCATAAGCATTGTTTTTAGCCAGGTTCTCAGAGGCCCAGGCTTCAGAAACATTAACAACAGCTTCATTTCAGCAAACTGCTATGGTTGATTGAAAAGTGGGAGGGACCTTGGATATTAGGGCTAAGTTTGCCCTGGAGAAACAATTTCTCAGGCCTAAGCAGTTCCAAAGAAGGAGTAATCATCTAGGAAATTCTTTCTCTCAAGGGAGTCTAGACTCCGTCTAGAACATTAGGGTTCAAAGAACAACATGAAAGGGAATACAGAACTTAAGAGGTTTGAATATGCTCAATCCAAAGTAAAAGCACCTCAAAAATGATCCAGTGACTTGGGCTATCACAATTGCAAATGTTTCAACTTTGCAAGATGTCAAGAATATTTCCCAGTGTCTTTCTCTTAGCTTCTGGTGTTTACCAAGTCTTGGTATTCCTTTGCTTATAAACTCATCATTCCAATCTCTGCCTCCATTGTCACATGATCTTCTCTCTGTGTGTCTCCTTGTCTCTCCTCCACTTCTTATATGGGCAACAGTCAAACTGGATATGGTCCATCCTAATCAACTATGACCTCATCCTAACTTGACTGCATCAGCAAGGACCATATTTCCAAATAAGGTCGTATTAATGGATACCTTGTGAGCAGCATGGGTTGTTTAGAGTTCTTCTCTTCCCTTTTACAGAATTGTCAAGGATTTTTTATATATATATGTATATTCATTCAGTTGAAGGTATTGTTGCCTCTCTGTATTTGGGTAGAGGTACAATACCAAATTTTAGCATAGGTGACCACAAAAATCTAAATTTTGTGTTGATAAAGATATATTTTGACCATTTACAGATGTTTTAATTAGCAGAGCACTCCAACAACCAAGTTTCTGACAGTAAGTTTCTGACTACAGACAAAATGTTGGAAATCAGGGGAAAAAAAAACCCAAAATTAACTTCTCCCTCTCCCTACCTCCCTCTCTTCCCAGCCTCTCTTCTCTTACTAAAAAAAATTGTATACAGTTGGCCCTTGAACAATGAAGGGATCAGGAGTGCTGATATTCCCTGCAATTAAAAATCCATGTATGATTTACAGTTGGCCCTCCATATCTGCAGTTCTGCACTCGCAGATTGAACAAATCTCAGATCGTGTAGTCGAGTAGTATGTATTTATTGAGAAAAATTCATGTGTAACTGGACCTGTGCAATTCAAACATGTGTTGTGCAAGGATCAGCTGTATATTTGCGGGGGACACAGTTAGACCCACAACAAATCATCATTTTATATTTCTCTTTATTATACAATTTCCACATCAGAAGTCTTCTAGAGACCAAAGATAATTTTGGGGGATATGTGATATTTTAAAATTATAAAGTTTTAAAGTTTTCCAGTTGTAGTTTTATTTTGTCACTAGGATAGTTAATAATTTGTCAAAATTTGACTTATAGAAATGTAAAATTTTGAGTTATTCTCAGTTGGGGATCGGGCAGAAGTGACCTGCTGTAAATCCAAATTGTGTATTATGAGAAAGATAATATTTTTTGTCATATCATAAAACAAAGATAGTTGATTGAGCCTTAAATCAGACAATTCTTTCCCAAAGAATCTTCCCTATGTTCTGGATGGTATACACAGATTGGTCAAATTAAAATACTAATCATATACATTGAAACAAATTTTCCCCATTATTGAAATAAATCAAATGAAAGGATTACATGGTTCCTATGCCTCCTGACTAAATTTTTAGATTAAAGAAATGTATCTAAGTAGAACAAAGCATTAGTAAGCTTCAGGCAAGTAGTGTGTATATTAAAGTTGATGCAGTTCGACAGCAACTTGTTTCCTGATAGCCTTTAATAAAGGATATGTTTTATTAGGTTTTTCTCTAATTACCACAAAATTATATAATGGATCAATACACTTTAATAGTAAGTATTTGCATTATAGATCAGGTGGAGAATATCCTAAAGTTTTATGCAGCCAGGAGCATTCTGTAATTTTGTCTTTTTTCTATGTACTTATAGCTACTATGATAGGTTCACTTAAAGCACTGGACAAAATTATAACTTAGTAAAAACTATATCACTACATTTAGAAAACCCATAGACACAAATTTACATATGAAAACGATCTCAGTCTATCTCTGTATTTTATGTATGTTCTGTCAAATAGATAATTTTTTGACAATGTTCAAATTAGGGTGTGTCTATGAAAATCATATATGAATGCAATACTTATATAGAATTTTATATTTAGATTACATTTGCATACCAATTTTTTGAAACTCAAGGAGATGGTACAGACAACATTCTAAATGTTGAACGAGTTCTAGTGGAAAGACAAATACTGTATGATTTTGCTTATGTTTGAAATCTAAAAAACAATTCATAGAAAGGAGAACAGATTGGTGGTTCCCAGAGTTGGGGGTTGATAGGGTGGGTGAAATGGGTGAAGGTGGTCAAAAGGTACAAACGCCCTGTTATAAGAAAAATAAGTTCTAGGGCTATAATAATGTACAGCATGGTGACATTTACCCTTATATTTAAAAAAGTATGAGCAAATATAGAACTCTAGTTCTTTTCTTTCTTTTTCTTTTTTTCTTTCATATATTTTCTCTTGGCTTTAAAAGTAGGCAAAATTCACAATTAAAATTATGGAACTATCACTGTAATGTAGTAATTAAACAGAACAGAGAATAGACTATATTGGTGTGACATTTTGTGTATGATTGCTGGCATTTGTGCAAGAGCATTTTTAAGTAGCGAAGGATTCAGTTTTGTGTTTTTCTTTCTGTAAACTCTCAAAGATATTCACAACTAAAACTACATTAGAGGTTCGTGGCTCTAGCAGTGTATTACTTTAAGTGTACTTAAAGGTGAGGTTTCCCTTTTCTCCATATAATGTATGACATATATTAATAAATCCAATTGTTTAGGATAAGCTCTCAAAATGAGATTTTTAAAAACAAGACAAAGGAAGATAAAGATATACATATGCATTAAAGAAAAAAATTGCAGCTCTATTCACAATAGCCCGGAGCTGGAAACAACCTAAGTGTCCATCATCGGATGAATGGATAAAGAAGATGTGGCACATATATACAATGGAATATTACTCAGCCATAAAAAGAAACGAAACTGAGCTATTTGTAATGAGGTGGATAGACCTAGAGTCTGTCATACAGAGTGAAGTAAGTCAGAAAGAGAAAGACAAATACCGTATGCTAACACATATATATGGAATATAAGAAAAAAAAATGTCATGAAGAACCTAGGGGTAAAACGGGAATAAAGACACAGACCTACTTGAGAATGGACTTGAGGATATGGGGAGGGGGAAGGGTAAGCTGTGACAAAGCGAAAGAGAGGCATGGACATATATACACTACCAAACGTAGGCTAGATAGATAGTGGGAAGCAGCCGCAGAGCACAGGGAGATCAGCTCGGTGCTTTGTGACTGCCTGGAGGGGAGGGATGGGGAGGGTGGGAGGGAGGGAGATGCATGAGGGAGGGGATGTGGGAACAGATGTATATGTATGACTGATTCACTTTGTTATAAAGCAGAAACTAATAAAAAAAAAACGGAAAAAAAAAAAAAGAAAACCATTTAAGAAAATTAAAGAGCAGAAAAGAGGAATTCAGGAGCCAGGATGAGCTGGTGAGGAAGAGGCAATGTGAAGGGCTAGTCTCTACTTTTAGACACTGGAAAGCTCTGTAGGAGCAGGAGAACCAGTTATTGTTCAAGTGTGATAGCAGTGAGGGTGTCAGTATGTGAAAGTTCCTGGGATTAAAAATATTTCTAAAAGAAGAGATAATCTAAAACCACCTTCTCTGGGTACATTTGGAATATTTATTCTCTTCTGTACTTGTAATTTTGTCTGTAAATAGATAACTTATTAATATTGTGGCACAAACAACCCTTGAAATATCATCTCCCAAATCTAATTCATAATAAAGAATCATAGCTCCCTCACTATAAAAATAATTATATCTAGCTAGATTTATTTTAGTAAACAGCACTTGGAGTGGCAAAATGCCTAGGGCTAAAACTGCAATTTTATAACTCTGATACTAATTAATACTGTAATATCAAATTAAATAAAGCTAAGACCATTTCTTAGAAAGCAACATTTTATGCTCAGAAATTTATTGCAGCTAATATCACTTTGTAATGACTTAGAACTTGAAATTAGCCAGAGTATTTTTCATTATGATAAATATATTTGCATTCTAATGAAATGGAGTTTGGACCCTTCCTGAGAATGACCATTATTCCTCATGCCATTGTGTTCTTTGAAGCCAAGGCCTTCTATAACACTAATTCTTTATTTTACTCAGCACGGAAGTTAATTTGGATTATTAATTTTCTTTACGTACTCAGTGTATAGCTTTATATAGTTCATTATGTTCTTACACTGATACTCGTTGAAGTATTAGTTCTATCCCAAGAGTTCCTTTGACTATCTGGATCTCTATTTGAGATTATTTATTTTCCCCATTTATTTTTAGTTCCTCCTGTCTATCCTTTTGTAGGGTCAAATAGGTATTGATTTTTAGGTACACTTGAGACTGCGGTATTGAGCAAGTTGAAATGCATTGTGCACAAGGAAAACAGTACTAAAAAAAAACCACAATGAGCATTATATATATATATATATATATATATATATATGTATATATATACATATATATATATACACACACACACACACACACACATATATATATATATTTTTGGTGGTGCTACATAAAAATTTTGAAGCTATAATACTGAATTATTAAATATATTTGCTGTCAGTTTGAAGTATAAAACATGGCACTTTTTAGGAGTTATTTTTTTCTTAACAGAAAATATTCACAACTTTTTGGATTGGCTTGCTCAACATTTATTCAAATTTCCTTTTGAAGTGCCTTCCTGGATCTCACATGTAGAAAAATTAAAATCTGTATTTCCACAATCCTTTGAAAAAGCTAGGCATCCAAATATGATTTAGGTTCAGACAATCATATGTAGTGGTGGGAGACTAGAAATCAAAACCTGGATAAATAGGGCTTCCCTGGTGGCGCAGTGGTTGAGAGTTCGCCTGCCGATGCATGGGACATGGGTTCGTGCCCCGATAGGGGAAGATCCCACATGCCGCAGAGCGGCTAGGCCCTTGAGTCATGGCCACTGGGCCTGCGCGTCCGGAGCCTGTGCTCCACAACGGGAGAGGCCACAACAGTGAGAGGCCCGCATACCGCCAAAAAAAAAAAAAAAAAAAAATCCTGGATAAATGGTGAGAGAAACATCCATATGCACAGGTCATATACAAATGTCAGTAAAATACAAATCATTTGAATGAATCCATATATATATGTATATAGTCACAGTACTTCTAATCAAGCAAAATTTTTAGTATAAATGGTGGAAAGAATAGATAAAATTATTATATACATGAAGGAATTCACATACCAAACTTATGTATTCAAGAAGAGGAAATGTTTCACTAAGAATCAGTACACAGAAAGCAAAAGAGAAAATAATGTCTAATAGAAAATTTAACTCAAAATCCTGGTTACGTTAGAAGGAAAGAAAATAAAAACAAGTATCACAAATATTTTTGAATTTATCCTTAACATCTGGAAAGGCATATTTTTGTCTCCAAACCCAAAGATTCCAGGTGAATCTCTTTGTCACTGACCATGAGTCCACTAGAAATGGAGTAAGTGTGGTCCTCAAAATGCTGCTCCGTAGACATATTACCAGTGCTCTTTTCAAAGTCTATCGTACTAAACTTACACCACTTTAAATTTGTAATAAATTTTAAATCTAAAATTTAATGAAATAATCTGTTAGCCTCTAATGAGCTGTGTAATTTATATAAAGAAAAAAATGCCTTTAAGAGGCATCCCTTATTTTTGTTGTGAATTTTGTGTTGTAGGATGGCATCATCAGGGTGTAATAGTTTATCCCCCCAATTTTATCTCTGTTACGTATCATATCTTTAGTGCTAGATATTTCAAATGCAAATATTGCATTGGACTCATGCATTTTTAGAGTAAAAGTTATGGTATAAGCCAGCTCTAAATTTTATGTGAGCATTTTAATATTTATTGTTTGAGTAGTTAAGAAGGTAAATATTGGTATTTCCCTTTCAATAATGCCCCATACATTAACCCATGTAATATATAATCTGCAAAACAACTTTGAGAGATGTGTATTGTCATTATTTCCATTTACCCTGGATTTTTGCCAGTGATTATATTTAAAAATGGGATGGAAGCAGAATTCTGTTTCTATACCCATTCTTGGAAGATGTTTAAATTAAAATTTATTAGCAATAAATAAAAACATTTACCCTTATATTTAAAAAAGTATGAGCAAATATAGAAAGGGGAAGGATTGACTCAATTTTTATTCTGAAAATATGAATATGTGGCTAACTTCCCATGTTGTTGGAAGAAAATGGTATAGAACTTCGTATTTTTAAAGACACTAACCATTTCCTTTGACCATCTTTGACTAATCTTCCATAGAATCCTTCTTGCTTTTCAGTCTTTCTGTTGAGTTGGCCAAAAAGTTCATGCAGGTTTTTCCATAAGAATCAGATCCTTATTTACCTTAGACTGGGTATAAGTAGACTCTTTTATTTTCTTATTTTTGTCACCATGCTGTACATTATTATAGCCCTAGAACTTATTTTTCTTATAACAGGGCGTTTGTACCTTTTGACCACCTTCACCCATTTCACCCACCCTATCAACCCCCAACTCTGGGAACCACCAATCTGTTCTCCTTTCTATGAATTGTTTTTTAGATTTCAAACATAAGCAAAATCATACAGTATTTGTCTTTCTCTATAAACCCTTTAAAGTTCCTTGAGTTAGTGTTACCAAGGGACCCTTTCCTTCTAATTATATATGCTGCTTTTAAGATCACTATTTGGAAATATTATATATGTATACAGAAGAACTAATTATACATAACTCAGTTGGAAAGATGCAAATTCATAAAAACAAAATACCACTGAAGGCTCTATTTCAGACCTTAATTTTAGTTAATTCAAAACCCACTATATCAGTAATTTAATAATTGTTTTCTATTATTAAAACACACATAGCAACATGTTGTGAATGGCATTAATGCTAAAGGTAGTGAAAAAAATCTTGTATTTTTAATTGTTAGAAGAGAAAAACCAGAAAAAAAGAACAGCTTGAGACTCAAAGTGGTAATGTTTTAAAGTTTCCATTTAAGCCCAAAATCTTATTATCCACTTAATAAAATGAAGGCTCAGAAGTCCAGTCTATTAAGATATAGTTCTAAGGTAAATGTTCCCTAGATGAACTTGATTAATCCTATATGCATTCTCATCCCTAGTCATAAGTCAGCTTTCTGAGACTACTCTTTCAGACCAGCAAGTACTATTTAGTGCACTGAAGCAGTAACTTAATACTATGCTGGTGACCTGTAACAGCTGATACAGTTTCCAAAGGTAGTTAACTTCCAAATAGGCAGTACTTTACTGACTATTTAATATGTACTGCTTCAGTAGACTAGATAATACCTTGATAGCCAAAAAGATCTAATGCTACTTCCAAAATTTGGTGGCGGGGGCGGTTGGTGGTAGACAGGAATACAGCAATAGTGTTTTCCTATACTATGTATGTTAGAAGGCATAACATACTTTTTCCCTGATCACAGCAGCAAGAATATAAAATGCTTTGCAACAGTTTAAACTCATTTTATATGAACTAAGAGCATGATAATATCAATATGTTAGCTTTAGAAAAGATAAATGTTTATTAATTTAAAATGCAATATGAAACCTACATCCTATTTTAAAGATAAAGTTATAGGCTTCAAGTTTCAATTCGGGGTGATGTATAATTTCTAAATTCATCCTTTTTCTCACTTCTGTGTTACCTAATATACGCTTTTCAGTTTTTACTAGTAATGTTTATTAACAAAGACAACTTTACAGTAACAGTGCTTGGAAAAGATTTTACTGTAGTTTTGTGTATTCAAACTAAGATCTAATGTACCTCAGTTAACCATGATTTACATTAATACTTGAAATAATTTTACAATTTTTAATAAAATAACTTTCTAACTAGTTTCTATAACTCAAATATACTTAAGCTTGAGGCCAGAAACTAATGCTCAAATTCATTAGGACTTCTTTCCTAATTCCTGCAGCAAGGTCTCAGATAGTCCCTTGAATCACTCTCCTTAAACCCAGTGAAAACTTCAATTTGTCTGTAAATATAGTTATGGTTTATTTTAGTTCTAAAGTCATACTGTTTCAATATATTTAATACTCTTCCTTTCTCCCATCCCTTGAAATACCTCTCCCATAGCCCTTCCAATCATATCTATTCAAATATAATTCTAAATATTTAAATATCTAGATATAAGAATCATGGGTCTCAGTGTTTGGGGAAATTGGGACTTTGCATGCAGGTATGAGTATTTTAGAAGCTGTCCATGAAGTGCTTGGGACCCCAAAGCAAGATAATTTTGTTTATTGTGATTCTTTCAATACCATCCTCCACAAATTTTTCAAAGGGGTCTTTACTTTTCAACACTTGCTCATTCCCACAGAGTAGCATTACCAGTGGTTCAATGGCAATTACAAAAGTAATGTACTAGAGAAAGATTCTGAAATAGGTTTCTTTACAGCAGTGATTTTACAACAGAAGTGGACAAGAGGTGGCGTATATTAGGGGCATTCAATTAGAGGCTATGGACTCTCTCTCTGCCAAAAAGAAATAGAGATGCACTTATAAATTCTGGTTCATAAACTAGTTCAAGTGATTTGTCAAATCCAAAACCAAATATGGATTTTCTAGGGGCTTCCCAGCCTTGTTTTAACCAATCTGTCTTACTCTCATCACTCTCTTTAGTCTGACAAATTAAGCTTGATTGAAAGAAAGGTTACTCAAATATTTTAAACGGCTCAAAAGAGATCAATTCTCACTTTCCTTTAATTATATTGACAACAGTTTACAACAAAAAGTCTTAAATCTTGTAGCAGTGTCCTGAAGAAAGTAGGAATTCAACCATTATTTTCTGAGTGAATAACAAATGACGAAATGGAATAAGCTATTTGATAATATCAAATTTCTTAAAGAATAAAAAAAATGCTTTGTTTTATATATGCTTCGTTTCTTTTGTATGGCTATATAAAAGCAGATAAATTATTTTAAAATGAAAACTTCCTGGTTTGAAGGAAGAAGTAGGGAGTAACCAATAACTGACATGTTTATAAAATAAACTAGGAAAACTTGGTTCAACTTGTCACATATTAGCAACAATATTATAAATAAACCTCAAGTTCCTTGCTAAAAATTGTTCTTCCAAACTATCTATATGAAAAGTATATTAATAGCAGAAACAATCTATGATATCTCTTCCAGCTTTAAAGTAGTATGAAATAGATGTCAGATTCTCAGCATTAAATGGATGCTAATATATATATTTTAAGGGTGATTATTTTGATGCCCTTCCAAAGTACTGTCAACAGTCTTAAGTTGGCCATATTTTTTGCTATTCTAGCATCTGATAGCACAAAATGTCTGTTGAGATTGAAGGATGGAGTTCTGTGTGTGTGTATATATGAGTGTACAATTCAACTCTGCATCTAAAATGCTGCCTCACATGTGTAGACAGTATGTACTTCAGAGCTTAACATTCCAAGAGGGCTTTTTGTAGTGTTAGAAGTTGTAGCATATCTTCTGCATGTGACCTTTCAAAATAAACGGGCTCGCTTATCAATCTTAACACAGAAGCTGAACAGCTTCCTGTTATTCACTCAGGTAATGAGCCAACACAATAGGTAGTCCTCCCCTGGGCAGAGCTAGCCTTAGCCTTTTTTTCCTTAAATTTTAAAATATATTAAATCAGTTGCAATGCAGCAATATGAGCTTCTAACATATCCATAAATGAAATCTCCAGATCAGCCTCTCATAGGCAAATAAGCAGCCATAACATCTTGTAAATTCTCCCTCTGAAATCACAGAGAAGAAACTCGATATACTCACCAATGACCCTTATCAAATAGCAACTTTGTGGAATGCTCTTTGCCTTTATAGTCTCTCTGGAGGTTACTAACTCTAATGGGAAGGCAATGTACCATTGGCTATTATTCTTGCCAGCAGGGAAAGCTGAAGAAAGATGCATCCGTTAGTTCTGTGTTCTCATTGCAGGGTATGAGATCCCAATGGAAGTATCTTTACTTCCCTTTGAAAATAATTGTAATTTTTGCTACTTATTTATAGCAGAGGGTTAGATCCCTGCTCCTAGACATTTTATGACTCTTAAATCATCAATGTGAATGATAGTTCATTATATTTTTTTCTCCCAAAGTTAATCTTACAATATTCTTTAGATATTAATTTTATGAAAAATAGAGGCCTTATCAACTTTTCCTCAAATGGCAAGGCAGATTTCATATTGTTTCTGAAATCACCATGACTGGTAAAACGAATAATATTATGTTAAGGGGGTGAGAAGGAGAAGAGTTTTACTAAACAGTGTTTTGGGTAATAGTGGATAATAAATATGTTAAGCTTTTTGCCTATCAAGTGGAAAATTAATTAATGAGGCATCTTAGGCAATTGCAAGTAACAGAGACACGACTATATTGGAATAAACACAAAATGGTTTAATTTTCTTGTTTAATAAGAAGACTGAGGTAGGCAGTTGGTGATAGTGGTTTAGATGCTCAAAAATGCCAGGCTTGGGATCTTAAAAATCCTTATGTTCTTTTTCTCATAGTGTCAAAATTAATCCTAAGTCCAGCCATCACAATCTATTCTAGATTGGCAGGAAAAGGAGAAAAAGACTAAGCTGACTCTCTTTAAGGAACTTTCCCTTAATCCCCATCCCAAAACTCTTCCTTGTATATTTCATGAATTATTTTAATTTGGAATGGAGTTGTCACTATGTAACTGAGTGGACGCTACACCACAAAATGTAGTTTTGTTAATAAGGAAGAAAAATAGAATGGATATTGGATAAGCAATTACAAGTCTATTCCAAAAGGACTAGATTTTTTCTACTAGATTAGAAGACACAAAATTTAATTTCTATTTTGACTACTTATAATAATAAGGAACATACCTAAAATGTGTTAAATATTATCTACTTGAAAATAGGTAATACTCAGGTCAGAGAAATTATTTCATTTACTCTTTGTAACAATCCTGGGAACTAGGTATGTTGCAGATACAGAGCTTGGTTTCTCTGACTCACAGTTCTGTAGGGTAATTTTTTTTAAATATTTAAGCATTTCTTTTTTTTAACTTTTTATTTTATATTGGAGTACAGTTGATTAACAATGTTGTGTTAGTTTCAGGTGTACAACAAAGTGATTCAGTTATACATATACATGTATCTATTCTTTTTCAAATTCTTTTCCCAATTAGGTTGTTACAGAATATTGAGCAGAGTTCCCTGTGCTATACAGTAGGTCCTTGGGATTGACATGTACACACTGCTATATTTAAAATGGGTACATTTTGTATTATTTTAAAAAGTAATATTTGCCTTGTTTAACAAAATAATATTTCTAAACTAAAGATTCCTGTAAGTTGTATCATTAAAATACATATGTGCTGAGGACAAAATTGCATCTTATTGTATTTTTTCCTAGTTATGGAAACAAATTAAAGCAGATTATGAGCCCAGTTATGCTTGTATTTTTGAGCCAGTGCCACAACTGTTAACCCCACTTCAGGTCTCCAGGATCAGCTCTTTGGATGAGGGACTGTTTCTTTGTGCTAATAATTTTTCTCAATTTCACCCATAGCCCTTGGCATGTTCCTAAAATGGTCACCCTATAATTTTTACATACAGAGAACCTTTCCTAGTGGTACAGACATACATTGTCCATTGGCTGCTCAAATGTGATTCATTATAATTGAATGGTTTTTCATGTTTCTATATGAAATCATTTTCATCTTTTGACATTTTTAATGTAAGATTATTTATTTGTTTATTATGTATCCCTCAAATACTTTTTAAAAGTGGGGTTCAAATTATAGTAAAATTTGCATACTGTAAATATACTATTTGAAATATGGAATTGGAATAAAAATTAAATTAAAACAAACTAAAAACTTAAGTTTTATTGCCATGACAAAAATGGAACCAAATAGTCTGAAGTAAAGGAAACATAATAATTCATTGCAAAGAAGAAAAAATAGTTTTAACTTCCTTGAAGCTAATATTTAAAGATTTTTCTAATCAATTTTTATAAAAGAGAAAACCATTATGGGCACGTCTTCAAGAAACATTTGACTGAAAATATGTATATAGACTCAAACAAATTACATTATTCTCTAAAATGTTCCATATGTCATGAACATGAATTGTGTATTTTTATTTGAATAGTGTATCATATTTGCGACTGGAGAATAAAACTTAACTGCCATTAAAAACTTACAAAATACCAATGAGAGTTAATATACTGATTTATAATGCTAACTTATATCTATTATTTTAATCTCTTAAAGTTGTATTATTTTTATTATTTTTTATAGATAGTCCTCTTTTCAGAACTGGTGGTAAAGAAATGTTATTTAAATAATGTATTGACAAGGAGGCTTGCTATTGAAAGAAGAGGACTATGTCACAAACTACTCAAAAGATGTAATTTAAAAAATATCATCATACTCTAATATAGATTTTTTTCTATAATGTGATATTAAATCCTAGTGAGGAAAAAGAATAATACATTCTATTATGATGGGGAGGGAAGTATTCTGATCTATTTGAATACTGTTATTTCATTTCAGTTTTGTATGAACAGGTTGATCCACGATATTACAATATTATCAAACATAACTTTGAATAAAAAGGGTTTGTAGCTAAAATGTGGATTATTTATTATTATTGTACATCTATATTCAAAGTTATGTTTATGTGTGCTGTGAGTTCTCAAAATTTTTGTAAATTTTTCCTAAAAAAGTGATTTATAAGCTGACATATACACACTTCAAGGAAGGGTTTTTTTTCTTCCAATGCATTGAATATACAGTAAAACATTATAATATTTTCCCAAAGCACTTTGCAAATAAATTGTAAGCAGAAAACATTATTAAATTGGAAAAGATGTATGCCTGTGCGTTAAGCTAGATGTATTATCTTTCATTTTAGAACCTTATAAACAGTTTCATATTGTAAGAGTACATAATGAATTATGCAAGTTGCACTCTTTCTGACAGGTATTCTTAAATTTAAATGTCTTATAAAATTGCTTAAACTTTCTCTTATTATCTTCTATATACTGCTTCCTGAACAAGTATTTTTTTTTCTGTCTGTATTCACTAAAGCTATCTATAGTCTCTTTGTGGATTGAGAACTTGTAGTCAAAGCACTTCATAGTCTAAGCCAGTTATTTGTTAAGTGACCATTAAAATCCATTCATATTCCATGTATTTTGGACCCTCCATCAAATATGGATATTGATATGTTCCCATTTATAGGCAATGTTGAGTAACTATAGATATTTATAATAGAATAATTTATTCATTTATGCATTCAGCAGTTTATTAAGCACTAATACCAAACGCCATACATCTAGTCACTGTAATACGCACGTATAAAACACTTGTCCAATGCCAAGTTAAAGCTCATGTTCACACCTAATGCAAAAAAAACAGCAAAGAAGGGCTTCCCTGGTGGCGCAGTGGTTGAGAGTCTGCCTGCCGATGCAGGGGACACGGGTTCGTGCCCCGGTCCGGGAAGATGCCACATGCCGCGGAGCGGCTGGGCCCGTGAGCCATGGCCGCTGAGCCTGCGCGTCCGGAGCCTGTGCTCCGCAACGGGAGAGGCCACAACAGTGAGAGGCCCGCGTACCACAAAAGAAAAAAAAAATTGATTGTATTGCTTATCAGAGGAAAAAAATGGGTCCAGTCACATGAAGAAGATGGTTGTTTTAGACATATTTTTATTTCCAAGTGGAGTAATGTAATAAGAATTATGAGATGCACTTTTATAGTTTAGAAACTGATTAGGATTAAAAACAGGGTTAAAAGTAATTTCCATAAAATAGTAATTAAAAATCAAGATGAAATGTTGGTTTTTAATGCATAAATTGACTTCAACTTTATATCTATCTTTTCTGCTTCAGATTAATCTTGTTTTCCCTATGAAAAGCAGTCTATCTGTTAGAGAGAAGACAAATCTTTACCTTTCTCCACCCACTGTGGAGCACTGTGCTCCCAAGAAGGAATCTTGTCTCCACACCAACCTGGAAGTGCATAGGCAGCCAAGTAGAGCCCTGGAATAAACTAGTCATAGTCACTGAGTGCTGGATGTCATATACATCTGCTGTTTATGAATGCTTAGCTTCCACTCACCCAACTTCTGAAACCAGGACCATTTTTACTTTGGAAAAACACCCCCCTCTGAGTTTCAGTCCAAGACTTCAATCTACCAGATACCTCTGCTCAACTTGTTCACACATAACTCAGGCCAGACCAATTAATGCAATTTATTTTTCAGTCACAATGACTAATCCACACAAAAAATACTCTCTTAAGATTCTAGAAGAGAATCCATTCCACACTTCATTCAGCTTCTGAAAACTGCCAGCATTCTGTGGCTTGTGGCTGCCTCCCTCTAATCCCTGCCTCTGTGGTCTCATTGCCTCCTTTCCCACTTATATTTCCCTCTACCTCCCCCTTATAGGGATATTTATGAATTCATTTAGGACCCATCTACATTATCCAGGATAATCTTCATATTTCATAATCCTTAATCATATCATATAAAGTAACGTTCACAAATTCCAGAGATTAGAACATGCACATTTGGGGACACCATTATTCAGACTATCACAATGACCATTTTCCAGGATTTTACATTAAAATGTTAGGATCGTTGGGTCATTTTTGTGTATGTGCTTGGAATGATTGAAAGATAGAATGAAGCTTTATTGCTTATATCTAACCTGCCACTGCCAGAAGAGAGAAAAGGAATACAATCTATCTATTAAATGAGGGAAAGGAGAGACCAAGCCTGAAACCTGGTAACATCATTTTAGTACCTACACTCAGTCCTGCCTAATGTAAACTCTACTCTCTGGACTTTTCGGGCTAAGATTCCCTGAATTCCTTAGACTGTTACTGTTGCCACTGTTGTTGTTTAGACCAGTTTCAATTGGAACTTAAACACAGATGTCTCACTACTCTTTCTCTGTTTTCAAACAAATGTTCCCAGGTTTTATTTTCTGAGGATCAGTGTATTTAACCTACACTTAATGTAATATAAAAAGAATGTTATATCTACATTTATGCTTCCAAACCATAAATAATTTAAAATGTTGCCTTTTCTTCCCATTTGTCTCTCTTTAGTAGTCGACTGGCATAACTGGAAACAAAACAAATATGGCTTAATATATTTTTATTATCTGCTGACTCCTAGGCTTAGAAACAAACAAACATACCGATATTTGCTCTTTACTAAATTCAAGATGCGTGAACCCATAGTCCCAGTTCCGAACAATGCAGGCTGCTTGGCTTCACAGCAGGGTCAGGCTGTTGAAAAACCATCATGTATAATACTTCATCCTTCTCTACGTTTATACACACTGCTCTACTGCTTAATTTTTGAAAATTTTTCAACTTTTGAAGAGTACATCTTTGTATGACTACTATGACTTATTGATAAGTTGTTAACAGCTGAGTCCCTTGGTACCTCTGGTACCCAGAAAAATAGCCCCCAAAGATGTCCACATCCTAATTCCCAGAATCTGTTTATGTTACCTTATGTAACAAAAGGGACTTTGTGGATGTGATTAAGTTTTTTGACATGGAGAGTTATTCTGTGTTATCCATGTGAACCCAATGTAATCACAAAGGTCCTCATAAGAAGGAGGCAGGAGAATCAGATTCAGAGAGAGACTGGAAGATGAAGAACATGGCCATGAGCCAAGAAACGCAGGCAGCCTCCGGAAGAAGCTGGAAAAGGCAAGGAAACAGATCCTCCCATACAGCCTCCAGAAGAAGTGCAACACAGGTTTCCCTCTCTGATAGTACAGCATTCCCAGGAAACCTTTCGTAAGTCAAAATGGCATAAAGTGAAGAAGCAATTACCTTGGGACACATCTTGCTAATGAATGCACAAAATAGATCAAGATAAAACACAGACGCTCACAGACACAGCTCAGAGCTATGGCAGCTTGATGCTGAGATGCTGAGTCTAGTTCTCCAGCAAGGAGTTTGGTGGGGCCACTCTCACTGCTGGGGCTGTGCACTGCCTCTATAAGCGCTCCCCACAAAACAAACTGTGAGGACTATTTCCACTTTTTACCTTTTTTCATAAAAGCAAAAATCCTTTTTGGATTTTTTTTCTGTTGGCAAAAAGAGGTCTTCTGTAAAAGCAAAGTGGCATAAAGTGAACTTTGAAAAAGCAAGGGAGGGCTTCCCTGGTGGCACAGTGGTTAAGAATCTGCCTGCCCACAAAAACAGAAATATATATCAATGGAACAGGATAGAAAGCCCAGAGATAAACCCACGCACATATGGTCACCTTACCTTTGATAAAGGAGGCAAGAATATACAATGGAGAAAAGACAGCCTCTTCAATAAGTGGTGCTGGGAAAACTGGACAGCTACATACAAAAGAATGAAATTAGAACACTGCCTAACACCATACACAAAAATAAACTCAAAATGGATTAAAGACCTAAATGTAAGGCCAGACACTATCGAACTCTTAGAGGAAAACATAGGCAGAACACTCTATGACATAAATCACAGCAAGATCCTTTTTGACCCACCTCCTAGAGAAATGGAAATAAAAACAAAAATAAACAAATGGGACCTAATGAAACTTCAAAGCTTTTGCATAGCAAAGGAAACCATAAACAAGACCAAAAGACAACCCTCAGAATTGGAGAAAATATTTGCAAATGAAGCAACTGACCAAGGATTAATCTCCAAAATTTACAAGCAGCTCATGCAGCTCAATATCAAAAAAAGAAACAACCCAATCCAAAAATGGGTAGAAGACCTAAATAGACATTTCTCCAAAGAAGATATACAGATTGCCAACAAACACATGAAAGAATGCTCAACATCATTAATCATTAGAGAAATGCAAATCAAAACTACAATGTGATATCATCTCACACCTGTCAGAATGGTCATCATCAAAAAATCTACAAACAATAAATGCTGGAGAGGGTGTGGAGAAAAGGGAAGCCTCATACACTGTTGGTGGGAATGTAAATTGATACAGCCACTATGGAGAACAGTATGGAGGTTCCTTAAAAAACTAAAAATAGAACTACCATATGACCCAGCAATCCCATTATTGGGCATATACCCTGAGAAAACCATAATTCAAAAAGAGTCATGTACCACAATGTTCATTGCAGCTTTATTTACAATAGCCAGGACATGGAACCAACCTAAGTGTCCATCAAAAGATGAATGGATAAAGATGTGGCCCATATATACAATGGAATATTACTCAGCCATAAAAAGAAACGAAATTGAGTTATTTGTAGTGAGGTGGATGGACCCAGAGTCTGTCATACAGAGTGAAGTAAGTCAGAAGGAGAAAAACAAATACCGTATGCTAACACATATATATGGAATCTAAGAAGAAAAAAATGGTCATGAAGAACCTAGGGGCAAGACGGGAATAAAGACGCAGACCTACTAGAAAATGGACTTGAGGACATGGGGAGGGGAAAGGGTAAGCTGGGACAAAGTGAAAGAGTGGTAGTGTATATATGGACATATATACACTACCGTATGTAAAATAGATAGCTAGTGGGAAGCAGTCGCATAGCACAGGGAGATCAGCTGGGTGCTTTGTGATCAGCTAGAAGGGTAGGATAGGGAGGGTGGGAGGGAGGAAGGCACAAGAGGGAAGAGATATGGGGATATATGTATATGTATAACTGATTCACTTTGTTATAAAGCAGAAACTAACACACCATTGTAAAGCAGTTATACTCCAATAAAAATGTTAAAAAAAAAAAAAAATCTGCCTGCCAATGGAGGGGACATGTGTTCGAGCCCTGGTTGGGGAAGATCCCACATGCCGCGGAGCAACTAAGCCCATGCGCCACAACTACTGAGCCTGAGCTCTAGAGCCCGCAAGCCACAACTACTGAGCCCGCGTGCCACAACTACTGAAGCCCGTGCGGCTAGGGCCAGTGCAGGGCCCGTGCTCCACAACAAGAGAAGCCACCGCAATGAGAAGCCCACACACTGCAAGGAAGAGTAGCCCCCACTCGCCGCAATTAGAGAAAGCCGGCGAGCAGCAATGAAGACCCAGCGCATCCAAAAATAAAATATCTAAAATAAATAAATTAAAAAAAAAAAAGCAAGGGATACTTATACTACCAAAACCTTGGCTTTAGCTCAGTAAAGCCCATTCTGACCTCTAGAAGGGTAAGATAATATATTAGTATTGTTTTAGGACACTGGACTTTTAGTAATTTGTTACACCACCAAAAGGAAACTAACAGTGTCCCCACCCCCTTGCTGCTGCTAGTGCAAATAAGGAGACTACTGTTCATGTGTGCAAACTTCCTTGGGGGATGCCCTTTGATGATTGAAGCTGCCTAGGCCTGTGGTCCTGGGATTTATGCTGCACCCGACCACACTGGTAGCACAACTCTATAGGCAATAACTGACTTGGATGGAGGTATATATGATCTATTGGCCTGTCTCAAGTGTGAGCAGACACAGCAGAACAAATTACATTCCAGAGCTCCCCATGGGATCACCCAGACTTCATCTGAAAACACATTCTAGCATAGTTCCTTTGCCTTCCTTACCCTGCTTCTCTCACTCCTCTACATATTTTCTTGAGAGCATGCTCACAACAGATCTCTAGCATCCAATTACCCACTCCAAGCTGTGCTAATGGAGAACCACCTAAAACAAATACAAATTATCTTTCTTTTCTTAAATAGATAAATATCTTTTCACAGTTAGTTTCTCTTATTCTTATAGCACTTAGAAAGCTAGGTAAAATAAGACATTGTGATTTCAACAGGTTCACTAAATTCAAACAAGACTAAATAAGTCTAATAAGACATTTTTTCTTCATTTCTAATATAATTAGTCAATTGTATTATCATTTATATATTTAACTATACATTAATTGTTTAATTATTGGTTAGAATAACTAAACACTGCCTATTATATACCTTTCAAATGTGGAAACTTTTTACATCAACATTAAGAAAATTCATGGATCAAATCTGTCAAATCCTCCTAACTACTGTGTCAGTATTTTTTTTTAAACAATGTGACTCCTATTAAAACTACTTAGTAAATGTTTATCCGCTATTGGCCTCAAATAGTTTTATAGAAAAAAATTAACTTACATATCCAGACTTTATATTTGGATTAGTTTAGCATTAATGGAAAAGCACAAATTGTTGTCTTCAAAGCCTAGTGAACCCACTTTTAGAAATTATATAATCCCCATTCTTGCAAAATTACTAGAAGTATAGATACTTTAATTCATATCACTTAACATTTTTAAAAAGTAAAACTATACACTTTATTGAAGGACAATGTATTTAGTAGAAAATAATATTTTGTTAACTAAATATTGAATATAAAAATTAAAGCATATTACAAGTTTTCAATGTGCTGTCCGAAAAATAATGCCCATGTTGCTAGTTCTAGCAGCAAGAAGAAGGAGTAGTAGAATATACTTAATTACTGGATCACTGACACAAATAATTTTGTAGTAGAATATGATTAAATATTTGAAGTAAATTAGAACATATTACATGTAAAATAAGAGTCCACGGGCTTCCCTGGTGGCGCAGTGGTTGAGAGTCCGCCTGCCCATGCAGGGGACTTGGGTTCATGCCCCGGTATGGGAGGATCCCACATGCCGCGGAGTGGCTGGGCCCGTGAGCCATGGCCGCTGAGCCTGCGCGTCCAGAGCCTGTGCTCCGCAACGGGAGAGGCCACAACAGTGAGAGGCCCACGTACCGCAAAAAGAAAAAAAAAAAGTGTCCACACTTTAACTATATTGCATTAGTGAATAAAGTAGAGGTGACCACTTTTATAATACTTCAAATCTGGATTATTTATCTCACCACATCTAAATTCTGAAGTATTAAGCAAAATGTTTTCCATTGAAATTGTGAACTGTTAGACAAAATAAAATAAGTTATTTTAAGGGGAGGTATTTTGCATTCATTTACACAGAAGCAAGTTTCAGAGTTTGTGTATAATTGTAAAAGGAACAGTACATAAATAATATATTCAGAAACAAGATAGTGAGTGGAATTAAAAAGGAGGAAAGGTTTCATTAGCTCAAAAATTTTAAATCCCAATAAAATAACGTGACTATATTAAGCCAATTTTATTTTCAACAAATAAGAATAAATAGGAATTATAGGAATTATGCAGAAAATAACTCATGAGTCATGTTCTTTATATTTATAGATGCAAGCAATAGTGAATGCTGACAGTTCAGTGTTTTGGGGTTTTGTTTCCATTCCTTTCAAAAAAGAAAACGTCTCAAAGACGTTTCTCAAAAAAGAAAATGTCTCAAAGATAAAACACTTCCAAGATTATATATCATTTTCCATGAAAAAAAATTTCCATTAAAAACAGTACTTTAAGTGTATTCAAAAATATAGCAAAACAACGCATAGAAATGTTGAAATTCCCTGACCAGAGGGTACACTTCAAAGGATACTGCCTAATGAATACTGAATTGATAAAATCTGGTAATAACACTGATAATAACCAACTTGAAACATTTTATCTATATATTTAGAATGCTAATTAGATAAAAGAAGCATGCTTGTGTAGTAAGACCTTTACACTAAAACTATGGCTTCTCTCTTAATCATTTTTAATAATGGTTTCTTTGTTTCTCATATTTTTCTGTATACTTAAGCACTTTATCGTTTTCCTGCTGGGGACTCAATTATGCTGACAGTTTCATAAATTCCTTTATATTTATAAGGCAGACACATTGTTTATATATGGAAATGACTATCTGAATATATTGTTAGGAGGCTGTCTCAGTGCCTTATTTATTGTCTGCTTTGGAAAGTGCTTTAATACAGTATTTCTTAAGGGTAACTGTTAATGTATGTTTTTTATACTATTTAATTTCTGTTTACTTGAAAAGACCATTTGTTTAAATTTTCTGACAAATAATAAGGTTAATTTTTACATAGTATGTATTTTTTACCAGAATACCACAACTACAAAATGGAATGTGTAATGCTGATTCAATATCCCCTAACTAGTGTTCAGCTGGTCTGGAGCCTTTAAATACAAAATGTGCTGTGGAAGGTGGACGTAACAGTACAGATAATGCAGATCCTTAAAATAAGTTCAGTGTGTCTATCTGTGGAGAGTAGAGAGCAGCGTTAAAATGAACATTCTAAGTTGGCATTTTGAAAGTCGGTTTTGAAGAGTAGCATTGGGAAATTTCCAACATTGTGAATTAGAAAACTTTTGAAAAATATATTAAAAATCTGTCGATGTGGCCATCGTTTTATGATGTATATAAGTCAAATCATTATGCTGTACACCATAAACTTATATAGTGCTGTATGTCAATTACATTTCAAAACTGGAAGAAAAATAAAATGTTCTATATTTAAAAACAAAAAGAAAGAATACTTCTCAATGTTCATTGTCAGGTAAGTACCTAATTACATATAAAAAGATCCTTTACTCATCACATCTTTATTGAGAATATGCCATGTTCTAGGTAGTGTTTTAGATGCCTAAGTAATAACAGCAGTGGTAGGAATCATACACTTTTCTCTAATGTAGTCTTCACTGTAACAGGGAAAACTAATAATAAGTACAAGAAATAAATAAAATGCATAGTATATTTGTCAATGATAATTGCTAAGAAGACAAAACAAACTATAGGGATGGAGGTGGGGTTGAGGGTTTAGATAGGGTGGCCACAGAGACCCTCACTGAGAGTTGACTTTTGAGCAAAGAGAAGACGTATGAAAGTGAGTTGGCTAGCCATGGTGATGCTCTGAGAAGATCCTTCCTGTCAGAGAGACTAGCAAATGCAAGCATTTGAGGCAGAAGCCCGCCTGGTGTGTCTGGGAACTACAGGGAACCTCAGTGGCTGGAGTAAAGTCAACACCATCGGAGAAGATTGGCAAGATGGTCAAAGATGTAATGGGAAGCAGATCATGCAGGGCTGAGTTCTGTTAAGGATTTTTGCTTTAATTTGAGTGATTTGAGAAGTCAGGTCCCCACTTAGTTTTAGCAGACCAGGTCAATTTCAAATTATCCCATGCTGCTAGATCAGTCATTTCTCTTCATTTGTTCCATCTTCCAAAATCATGTTGATATCTTCTGTTCAGGGATGCCTCCTCTAGTGTTCTTCTCTCTTTTAGTGTATTTTTATTACTTTCCTTTCAATTTGTGGCTTGGAGGATTTGGGTATGAGATAGAAATAAAGACAGGTTTAATGGGAAGTCTGTATTTTTAAACAATGGGCAAATCCAATCACGTGTCTGTTGAGTGGATTCAGACAGGCAAATTCTGACCTTTGTACCAGGTTACATTCCTCTATTTGAGCTTTTTTTTTTTTCTTACACAGTTATTTTTAGGAATAAACTTGAATTCAATTAAAAATATAGACTATATCTACAATATGCACAGCCTGTTTCTCCAAGCTTGGAAAACTTGAACAATATTTATTGTTATAGACAAAAACATATACATGCTTAGTTTATATATATAACACCTATCTATAACACTTAGCATAATATAATTACTTAGGTAATATTATCTAGTATAATAGCATTACTTACCATAATTACTAAAGTATTGCTTTAGTTGA
This sequence comes from Mesoplodon densirostris, assembly GCF_025265405.1. Classification (NCBI taxonomy): domain Eukaryota; kingdom Metazoa; phylum Chordata; class Mammalia; order Artiodactyla; family Ziphiidae; genus Mesoplodon; species Mesoplodon densirostris. Next base: position 45,071,592 of record NC_082665.1, read on the forward strand.
AAAATACATAACAATTACTTAGTGTAATGTCTGTATATTTACATTTTTACATGTTTCTCTAACCAAGTTGTTAGTTTCAAAAAATCGTTCCAGTATGACATAATCTTACATCATTTCTTCTTGGAATAACTACAATAGCAAAAGTACTTGTCAACATGTTATATTAAAATAAAGAGACATAACAGAAAATAGTATAAAACTATGCAGTGACTATGTAGAGTATATGACACATTTATAATTCTTTCCTGATCTCTATTTATCTCAGCTACATTCATTGTTGCATCATTCTATTTTCTGGCTGATGTAGAAGACTTCAGGGGTTATTCTTGTTTTCCTCTCAGGCCACAGCATCTTAGCTTTCCAAGAAACACATCTCCTGCCTCTTGCATTGGTGGTTGCTGTCTCACATGTTCACATTTTGAACTGTTGTGATTTCCTTTTCCAAGAATTCAGTATTTATTTAGTAGTAGCATTTGTCTTGTCAGCTCTTGATTATGATTCACTTTTAAAAACAAGGAAAAGGTAAGCTATTTTGTTGTTCTTGTTATGGCGGCTTTGGTTTAATTCTCTTCTTCAACAGCTTTGCTTGCTCATAAAAAAGACATTATAGTTTTCCACTGACAACTTACTTTTACCTGGAACTATTCTGCATTCACTTTTTTCTCATCCTCTGACTAAGACTCAAATTACTTACATTTTTTTTTCAGTTTAACTACCTCAAAAATAATGATAGTTTCCTGGCTGAAATAATTGATTACTCACACAAAATATTTTGAAAATATTCAATTATTCAAAATACATCATACTAATTAGAATAATCTAAATACTCATTTTTAAATGTCTTGATGTTTTAAAAAATTTGCAATAAACAATTCTAAATTCACACCTGATAAAAATATATATTAAGAGGTCTCTTTTTTAACTTAATGAATGGCAAAATGCTGTCAGTATTGAAGAAAAAAATGCCTATCATTTGCCAATCAACATCTAACTTTTCTTAATGGTATTTCAGCAAATTTGTATTGTCCAAATCATGCAACAAGTATTTATGTTGTTGAGGTATGCCATGTTTATTCTAGATCTTAGATTATAGCAGTAAATAAACAAATATGCTTGCTCTCATGAAGCACTTCTTTGGTGTCAAATATTATTAATTTATTTAATGTTTATTAAGTAATAATAATATTTAGTACTTTAATTTGAAACAGTATAAATAGCAGATTTTGTTATCATTTGTTCACTTATGTCAAATAATTTTTGTGTGTAGATTATAAATCACTAAAATATAATTCATTAGTAATTTATTAAATTCAAGTGAATGAAAATTTAACAGAGTATATTAGATTTAGATTTCACATTTAAAGAGGATCTGAAATAAGCACACTAATTATAAAAATACATTGATCACCAAACAAAAAAAAAAAGCTTTTCTACTATTCCATTGCTAAAGATGGTTTGTTTTTTTTTTTTTTTTTTGCTGTACGCGGGCCTCTCACTGCTGTGGCCTCTCCCGTTGCGGAGCACAGGCTCCGGACACACAGACCCCGCGGCCATGGCTCGCGGGCCCAGCCGCTCCGCGGCATGTGGGATCCTCCGGGATCGGGGCACGAACCCGTGTCCCCTGCATCGGCAGGCGGACTCTCAACCACTGCGCCACCAGGGAGGCCCTAAAGATGTTTTTGATGAAGTAAAATGAAACAAAAATTATTTTAGTGTGAAAAGCTTATCACTGATTTCCTTTGTTAGCCTTTTTGGTGCAGGTTTTTCCCAAACCTCCACAAAGCAATCACGGATATGGAAGGGATTCTTTTTGATGCCAAAAGTCAGCTATCAAACATATGGCTTTGCCATGTTAAATATGTAATTAACGTTTCTTCCCTAAAGCATCAAGGAAAAATGTAACAGTAGTTACTAATATTTTAAGCATTTATAAAATCCAGAACATTTTAAGGAAATGCAATTCACAAATTATGCATCTCTTTTAGTAGGTCTTTTCATGTTCCAGTTATTTGGATTATGAAGGAAAGTACTTCACTGTATGAGCTTCCAATGTATTCAGATGGAAATATATTGTAATGAAAAAGATAAGTCCATATGCTATGAATTGGCAGCAGCTGTTTCACCTTCATCCTATGGGATGAGGGAGGAAGAGAAACTGGAACACCTTGATGAATATTAAGGTGCTAAGAAATAGGGTACTGGCAAGATAATTCTACAGATTTTAAATTCTTTGTGGTAATATAATTAAACCCAACGGCAGAGTGATGGGATAGTATATCCACACAGTACAATTACCTGAAAACTGAAAAACTTCAATTAGTGTAACAGTAGTGTGTACGTGTGTATACTAATGCAGCTTAAATTTCTTTGAGCTATTTTACTGAATTAGCCATGTGTCCCAAAACATTACAGACACAATCTTAGCAAGGGCATACGTTTAAATCTTAATACCAACCAATAAATTTTTTTAAAGCTAAAAGAGACTCTATGTAGGGTCTTTATCATATAATGTAACAGGTAAAATTGTATACTTGATGAAACAAAGTGCTTTAGGAAGTATAGAAAATTACATATTATGCCTTTTTTATGAAGCAGTTTTGTTCTATAGTCTCAATACAATTTGCATTGCCTAACAGTACCTATAAAGCTGTATTAGTGGTTAAGGGCACAAGATTTCAAGCCAGATGCCAGGAATCAAAATCAAATTTTATCATCACCTTGTATAAGTGAGCAGGACCCTCTGGGGCCTTCCCAGAACAGACCCCGCCCCCCCATGTCCTCTGCTTTAGCTCCTCTCTGAAGTAACTAGGTAATATCCATAGTATTTGATGCACATTCCCCGAGTTGTTTCACAGATGCTAAACCCCCCATCAAATGGAAGATGTTAACTACTTGATGACCAGGAGCCCACAGCCCCCAGACCTACTGGAGCCTCAGGATTGATAATGTTAAGCCCTGTGATGCCACCCTGTTACCTCACCATCAACCAATTAGAAAATAGTTCACGAGCTGATCACATACCCTGGAACTCCCCTCCCTCACCTTGCCTTTAAAAATACTTTCCTGGGCCTCCCTGGTGGCGCAAGTGGTTGAGAGTCCGCCTGCCGATGCAGGGGATACGGGTTCGTGCCCCGGTCTGGGAGGATCCCATATGCCGCGGAGCGGCTGGGCCCGTGAGCCATGGCCGCTGAGCCTGCGCGTCCGGAGCCTGCGCGTCCGGAGCCTGTGCTCCGCAACGGGGGAGGCCACAACGGTGAGAGGCCCGCATACCGCAAAAAAAAAAAAATAAAATAAATAAAAATAAATAAAAATAAAAATAAAAATACTTTCCTGAAACCCATCTGGGAGTTTGGGCTTTTGAGCACTAGCTGTCCCAGCCTCCTTGTCTGGTGCCTTACAATAAATGCTGCACTTTTCTTCACCACAACCCGGTGTCAGTAGATTGGCTTTACTGTGCACAGGCTAGCAGACCCAAGTTTGGTTCGGTAACACTTGTGTGAATTTGGGAATGTAACTTAAACATTCTATGCAAAAGCTCAATCATCAACTCTAGGTGTTCTTGGAGATTTATCATGTTAAGTGTCCAAATATTTGACTCAATTTTGACACTGTCTACCCAGAAATAAAATCAGATTCCACAGGTAAAAGACTCAGCCCCACAAGACCATCCTCCACTTCAGATGCCAATAAAAAGCCCAGGTTACTTGTGCTGCTCATCAGCTACAAACTGGAATTTCCAAAGACCCCCCTCCCTTGGGTTTGATTAAATAAACAGCTCACTGAACTCAGAGAAACATATTACTTACTAGATTACTGGTGTATTATAAAAGGATATAACTCAGGAAACACAAGATAAGAGATGGATAGGGCAAGGTACGCAGAAAGGGTGTGGTGGAGACTCCATGCCTTCTCCAGGCATACCGGTTCCCCAAATCTCCATGTGTTTGGAACACTTTCCTCTTGGGTTTTTGCAGATTCTTCATTCCAGAGTCATGATTGATTAAGTAATTGACAGTTGGTAACTGATTCAACCTCCAAGCCCTCTCCCCTTCCTGAAGGCCAGGGGTAGGACTGAAAGTTCCAACCCTCTAACCACACAGTTGGTTCTCCTGGTAATCAGCTCCCATACTTAGGGGGGCTCCAAAAGTTACTCCCTTAACATAGCAAGAGACACCTTTGTCCCTCTCAACACCTGGGAAATTCAGGGGTTTGGGGAGCTGTGAATCAGGAACCATGGACAAAGACCAAATATGTATAAGAAGTATATTTTGGTCATCTGAATAACTAAATACATATTTTTATTATAAATCACAATATCAAAGCTACAAACGCTTCCAAAGAGAAGCTGAGTTAGCCTACAAAAAATAGGCACTATAGCTTTATTAAACTAAAATGTATTCTGAAATAAATGGAAGAGATGGATGTGTTGGGAGGATATTGTACAAGAAAACCTAGCAGAAATATAGCACAAAGATTTGTTCTAACATTCCTACAAGATAAAGTAAGAGGGAAATACATTATAAAATGTTCATTGTCTAATAAAAGGGCATTCTAATTTTTCAAGGGAGAATATTTGTTTACTTCTTGTATTAGTATCTCAGAGAAATTCATTACATTAATTGTTCCATAAGAGACTTTGGACAATATAGTTTTAATACAATTCAATATCATCTTGATAAATAAAAATTCTTTTGGAAAATAAAGTTTTCTCTTGCAAATATAATATAATCCTACTAAGTACATACTGAGAACTATGAACAAGTCATACCTGATAAACTGGTGGCTAGACTGCTGGAACATTGATTCTCAAGATTTTATTTATTTTGCATGCAGCCTTGCTTTGACAGATCAAAGAAAGAGACCTATGTGAGTATATCTTGGAAAATTAGAGAAAATAGACATGGCGTTAGCTTGGCCCCAACATTATTTATGTGTTGTTTAGGTTTTCCATATTCTGACATACTTTGTATCAACTTGATCAAACTTCTACTGAGCATAGTTTAAGTCATGCCTTTTTAGTGTACTTCTAACTTAGCTCCTTGCATTTCCTTTAAATATTGCTTTGTTAAAGTAGTTCCTATGCAATTTGATGTATAAATATTCATAATTGTTGTATCTTAATTATGAATTGTTACTTTAGCATTAAAAAGTTCCCTTCTTTTTCAAGTTTAATACTTTCTGATATCAATTTTTCTTAATTCCAGGATTGCTACTGTTGCTTTCTTATTTTGTCCATCTGCCTGATGCATCTTTGTACATGTTTTTGTTTTTAACCTTTTAAAGTTACTCTGCTTTAGATCTCTCATATACAACATGTGGTTGTGTTTCTGGGTGAATTCTCATCACTTAAAGTATGTTGATTACAGTTTTCTTATTTTTTGAGATAAGATTTTTATGAATGTATTTTATATTCTTCTGTCTATATTGTGGAATAAGAGAAGTTTGCAAAGTTCCTAGTTAACAGTATTTTCTTCGGTCAGTGCAGCGAATTTCTGTTTGTTTAGGGGACTTGTTTGTTTGTTTTGGTAGTGGGGGGAGAAGCTGTGTGTCTTCCAGTGTTTTTATTCTTTTTTGTTTGTTTTTTTAGCATTACCATAAGTTTTCCTATTTTGCTTATTTTATCACCAAAGGAAATTTCCTTGCTTTTGGAGTTCGATCTCCAGAAAGGATATCTTTTCAACACTTGCCACTTCAAATCCTAGACACTTCTAACTAAATGAAAGAAATTTTTTCATAATGTCCTACATATGTATATCAAATCTCTGTAATGCACCCCTTAATTATCTTACAATTTTATATGCCTCAATAAAGCTGAAATTAAATCAACCAATTAATCATAGGTACTTTTAAGCCAATGATCTACCAGATAACTTGTTTGTTATTTCATACATTTGGAGGGACTTATCTTGCTGAAGGTAGTTTTTGAATTATTGAAGGTAGTTTTTAGCTATTAAAATTAAATTCATTGGTTCCTTTTTACTTTTTAAGTGTGGGCAGTGACTGTGTTAAATTAGAATGTGTCTGGGATTATATTTCTATTGAACAACATTGATGTAGACATTTGATACTATTTAGGGTAGTGTTCTTTTTTTTTTCATTAGAAACTACATGACTTCTATTTTTTTAAGAGTGATGCTAGTAGCCAGTTATGATCATTGCCTACATCCATTTTTTCATTAGGTGTTACAAAAGGGAGAAATTCTAATTCTAAAATTCCTTCTTATTGTTTTAGCTGAAACCATTATATAAAGCATTATTCTTAAATTTGGCATTTATGGTACTTCTTCATGTCTACTTTTATATTTCAGATAGAGAGTTTTGAACAAATTACACATTTTTAGAATATTGAGAGATTGGGATGGGTTGACAAGTCATTTGAGAAAAAAAATAAATTCAAATTAAAATGTTAGGAAGATCTTCAAGGAAAAGATTGTACTTACAATCATTCAGTGGGAGCATGGATGTATCAGATATAGGAGGACAAAAGAGGAAAGAACAATTCAGAGAGAGGAAGTGTGTATACTCAAAAGAACATGAGTAATTCTATGCTGGAATAGAGTATTTGGGTAGGAAAATATTGGAGCAAAAAGTTAGAAAGTGCTTTAAGAACCTTGAGTGATGCTGTATCTATGATACAGTGTCCATCATTGTTCCAATTCACAGGGGAATTCCTCAAGGATTAGTCTTATCCCACCATGGTCTGCAATCAGTGTAACTCTTCATGCATCCTATACACACAAGTTATCCAAAAACCCTAACCCTGTTTCAGCAGTACTTAACAATTATCCAAGATTCTGGACCAACTGGTTTTTGAAAAATGATGAGTTGGTGCAGAAAAGTGGAGACAGAACTCAGAAACAAGTCATTCTCTTAGTTCCTCCCATTCATCTCCTCAACCCTTCTGAAACTGATGTCCTTGCCCTTATCCTCCCTCTCCCTGTTGTTCCTAATGGCCATTTTTGTTTCTCTTACCCTGTTTCCCAGGGAGTATCTTACTTCAACTCCCAAGATGGGAAAGTGATCTCACTAGAAAATTTATTATTCTGGCACTAAAACTGGTATGTTCTTTGAGTCCTTATTTTCTTGAAAAAAAGAAAATATCTCTCATAAAAGTGAGAGAATAAGAGACAGAGAACCACACAATGAATCAAAATATAATTTGATGCAGTGCAGTGTGATAAAGAGATTGTCTTTGTTCTCTAGGTAAGTAACGGCTCTTTTCTATAGGTTGTATAATGCCCTTACCCTTGAAAGATGCCCCCAAAGATCCTTAGAACCTGCGAGTATGTTGCCTTACATGGCAAAAAAATGAAAAATAAAAGGACTTTGCAGATGTGATTAAACTAAGGTTATTGAGATTGGAAAATTATGTAAGATTATTGGAGGTGGCGCTCAATGTGACCACAAGGGTCATTATAAGAGAAGACAGGAGGGTCAGAATTAGAGAAAAGTCGACATGACAACAGAAGCAGAGAGGAAGAGAGTTCAGAAGATGGTCTGCTAGTTGCACTGAAGATGGAGAGTGGGGCCACAAACCAAGAAATGCAGGCAGCCTGTAGAAGATAGAAAAGGCAAGGGAAGGTATTCTCTCCTAAAGCCTCTAGAAGAAATGCAATCCTGCTGGCCCATTTTAGACTTCTGAAATACAGACCCATAAAAGAACTGAACAGGGAGGACAGTTATAATTATGTACTGATTAAGACACTGTTATGAAGCTATCAATGTGGAACTGAGAAATCCTAGACCAAAGTGATCGTAGTGTAAATAGCAAGAAAAAGTTAGATCTGAGAAGAAATATTTGGAAGGAATACAAATTATTTATTAAGGCCAAGGAAAAAGAAACAGTGTAAAAAACATACCTTCAGTTTGGGTTTTGAGTAATACCTTATTAAAAAATAGATGTTGTAAATAACAATTGTAAATTGGAGTTAAAAGTGATGGATTAAGCTTTCTGCATGGATTCACAAATGAGTGATAACACACTCATTTATATATGACATGTCATATTACAACCAAAAATAGTGGTCAATATTTTTTCAACTAGTCATAAAATATTGAAGTTGAAGAAGGTGTTTGAGTATTATGAAAATTCACCGACAATTTCTCTGTATTTTCCAAGGCATTCTATGCTTTTTATAAATGCCAAAGGCAAAAATCCTCTTATCCTAGTTGTCTTCTACAGCAAGAGGAGCAAAATGAATAATCCCAAACTACTCATAAAACTTAGAAGATTATGAGATAAATATTTACTTTATACTCATCTAGTCCAAGGAGGCATAAATATTTACTTTATATTCATCTAGTCCAAGGATGAAAGGATTTAAATTCCTTAATGTTCAGATGAGTTCACAGTACCACCCTAGGTACTACTCAAATGTGTATAAATCTTATTTTATATGCATAATCAATAAAAGGATCCATTATAAAAATAAATCCAGAATTAACTTCAAAATATTTTTTAAAAAGGAAATATAATAATTCCTTATATAGCTAATATCTTATGGCAATAATACAGTTTATTTACAAATGCATGATATATAATTTATTTTTACAATATTACTTGCAAATGAAATTTGAGTATGCCCAAATTTATCCAAGTATCTGAATGTATATTAATCATATTAAATTTCAAAATCAAATTTGTCATTTCATGTTAGTCAAAACACTAACATTTATTAGAATCTCAGGGATTACATCATAATTCCTTTTTCAATCAGTCATCACATAATAACTGTATAAACTATTTTATCATAAACCTTAACATCAATGGATATAATAGAGTTTTCTTTTCAAATCTTTTTAAAGAAGAATTAAAATAATTAGATGATAGACCTAATGTAAGCAGAGGTCTTTGCAAAGTTAAATACGAAATAAAGATGTTTGCTACTTTTAGAAGGGATATGTAATATAAGCATTATCAAAATGTTCATTAACTTTCTGTACTGTTTCCTTTTATGAAACTGCTTAGGAACCCTCAATGCAGTCGATTCTAACTTTCCATTAAAATTAAAAAGAGGGAGAAAATAAGGCACCAATATAGTACTGAAAACATCTATTGAAATATTATCCAAATTTAATATGAGATTTCAGAATAACTTTGATTAACTACTTATTTCTTATACCCAGGCTTCCCCTCATGATAAGTAACAAGTTTTAATTTTTCCCTGTTGTCCTATGTGTCCTTCCTCACCCCTCTCCTCAAATGATGGTCCTCAATACAGAGAAGAAACAAATCAATTAGGTCTTTAAATAAATTTTAGAAACAACCAGACAACTAGATTTAAAAAGCTGAGTTTTCAGGTACATTAATTCATAGCTTGTTCCTCTGTCTGAGTGAGTTTCTGGTACCAAAACTCAATAGGTGAAAGAAGCTGGATAAAAAGTCTCCCTAGGGCCTCCCTGGTGGCGCAAGTGGTTGGGAGTCCGCCTGCCGGTGCAGGGGATGCGGGTTCGTGCCCCGGTCTGGGAGGATCCCATATGCCGCGGAGCGGCTGGGCCCGTGGGCCGTGGCCGCTGAGCCTGCGCGTCCGGAGCCTGCGCGTCCGGAGCCTGTGCTCCGCAACGGGGGAGGCCACAACAGTGAGAGGCCCGCATACCGCAAAAAAAAAAAAAAAAAAAAAAAAAAAAAAAAAAAAAAGTCTCCCTAAAATCTTAATTGATTAGAGAAATATGACAGAAACACCACTACCTCCACCTAGGGAAATTACTGTTTTAGGACTAGGATTTGGGAAGCCAGAAAGAAAGCAGTAGGAATGTGTGTACATAGATTAGATCAAGGGGCTTGGACTTGGAGAGATAATTTACACAAGAACAGAAGAGGCACTGAGCAAGATATGAATCTTGGAAGAAGAGTCAGCTTTTCCAACATAATGAAAAAACATCTTGAGGGAGATCACTCTGGTGAGTAAGAAAAGACACAAGACACTTGATGATGGTATGGGGTTCCTGCCACCTCACTCCCTTAGATTAAGTCCCTAAATGGACTACTCTCCATCATGAGCTTACAAAAATATATATTTTTAATATTAGCAAATTGATCACAACTTTATACATAACAAAAGTATACTGTGACCCAATAAAGTTTATACAAACTATGCAAAAATCACATAATATAATGTACCAGTTTATTAATGTTAAGTCCTCCAAAGACGTCTTGAATGAGCAAGGTCACTTTCTTTAAATGGCAGAGCCATACTTGAAAAAATAGTCTGTGTAAGTAATTGTTTGATGGAGAAAAGGGCAAGTTGGTTACATATACCATACTTTTACCGGAAGCTAACCCATTATATTACTTCAGCTGGATCTGAGCCAAAGACCAAAAGAATGTAAGCCCTTAATTCACTAGCGGCTGAGCCCCCACATTTCCTCCCTGACACAAATGGCTCAAGCATCACTCTTCTGGAAGGTTCCAGAAACCTGGTGCAAACAGACAGCAGTACACTTTTCCTGTCTTTCTCTCTTTAGACGCTCCTCAGGTCTGTGACATTCTTAAAGACTCTTTATTTCTCAATATTGATATAAAATGTTCATAGTATCTTTGTGTGCTCTTTATTAGTAAACTTTAAGTTTAATAAGCACATGTGGGCTTCCCTGGTGGCTCAGTGGTTGAGAATCTGCCTGACAATGCAGGGGATACGGGTTCGAGCCCTGGTCTGGGAAGATCCCACATGCCGCGGAGCAACTAGGCCCGTGAGCCACAACTACTGAGCCTGTGCGTCTGGAGCCTGTGCTCCACAACAAGAGAGGCCGCGACAGTGAGAGGCCCGTGCACCGCGATGAAGAGTAGCCCCCGCTCGCCACAACTAGAGAAAGCCCTGGCACAGAAACAAAGACCCAACAAACCCAAAAATAAATAAATAAATAAATAAAATTAAAAAAAAAAAAAAAAAAAAGCACATGTACTCATAAAAGTGGTCTCTTTGCCTTGGGGATATTTCTTCCATAAATTTGGAACCTATAAAATTAATCATATAGAAAGATGAAGAAAACTAAGTTTCAGCATATTAGAGATGTTAAATATTATCTATTTAACAATAATAGCCTTTTAAACCATCAGAAGTATTTCTCTACATAAAATGGATAAAATTACTGTTTAATAAAGCTATATGATAAGGAAACCATACTTGTTTATATACATACATATTCTTATCCATTGTGAAAACATATGGAATATATGCTTTCAATTTAGACTCCCTCAGATTAAAGACAGGAAAACAGGCACAGAATATCATGGCATGATCTATGTTGCCCTGTTTGGTAATTGATCAAATGAGAGTGTTTTCTTTTTAAAAAACCAGTAGTGAACATATACGTTTTTTCTAAGATAAGGAAAATAGCTTGGTGTTCTGTTTATACTCAGCAACTTCTCTAATAAAATTGAAAGTAGCTAATGTTTATTCAAATGATAATAAATAAAAGTGCCATGTGTTTTAACCACGATAGAATACAAAATGAGTAAAGAATGGTTTTGATATTACTATTATATCTGATGCCTAAGTAAATAACATATTACTATGTTAAAAGTATACAACCTCGTCCATCTTAGGTTTTCACAAAAGCTGTGGATACAGGATCTGTCACTCTTTTTGACACAGCACTGACAACAGCCCTATCCCATCGAATGATGAAAACCTAATGCAATCAGAATTTCTACCCTGCAATCACACATTCTTTCCTTGAAGCTCTGCCAGGAAGTGTTTCCTCTGAGAACAATGCTCAAACTTTTCATTACAGAACTCAAAACCACTTAAACGCATAGCATTTTGGATACGCACATTTACACTAAACTTGAAAGACTGAAGTTGAATTCATGTGGGGGGTCTGAATCTCAAGAAGAAAAAATAAACATTTTTTTTCTGTCTTGAAAATTAAATGCTCCATAGATGAGATCATTGGTTTTGTTTCAAGTTTGATTTAATTTTTTCATTTCTTTTGGGACCCTGTGCTTTTGTGGGATGTCGTGAATAACTGAATAAAAGGCAAGAATACAGGGCTCATCTGCTTTAAATGGGCCTGAGTATATGTGACTGTGTGTGCAAATGTGTATGCACGTGTGTGCTTGTGAGCATGTGTGTGTGTGTTTATATGCTGTCATTCTGTAGGAATTGATTTGCTCACTACATTGTTAGGTGATGACATGTAAGATTTATTGTTTTTTTTTTTTTTTTTGAGATCACTTGAGTGCATTCAAGGACAATGCTGGACTACTGCTTAAATTCTTCTAACAAACAGAACCAAACTTGTGTTAAATATGTTTTCCCTTAAATCTAATTGAAAGTGACTTTTAAGTTACCATTAAAAAAGAGCATCTTTTTTAAGAGCAAATGAGGAATTAACAAACTCCCTCCATTTCCTCTAGGAATCACCCAGTTAGTTTTTTGCCTTAGATCCCAGAGAAAGATTTTAAAGCAAGGGTCAGAAGATTTTTTCTATAAAAAGCCAGCTAGGAAATATTTTTATGCTTTCTGGGTCAGAGCTCTCTGTTCCACTTACTCAACTTTGCCACTGTAGCATAAAAGCAGGATGGTTGTGTTCCATTAAAACCTTATTTACAAATGAAGAGGTGAGCTGGATTTGGCTTGTGGGCTCTAGTTTGTCAATTCCCATCTTAAAGTAGGAACATATGCAAATTATGGCAAGGTTTAAGGTGCCAAATCTAAATATTCTGCATTAATAATAGCTAAAGTAAGCACGCATAATAAACTTATTCTTATTATAACTACATATATTCACATTGAAGCCTATTAATCTGAAAAGGACAGTTATAAAACATTAATGTTTTTGACATTCATTGGAAATCACTCTATATAACAATATTTCTATTTCATTTTTCAGAAAATAAAAACAAAGAACAGAAGAAATTATAAAGTTGATATAAAATTTTATTTCTCACACTTTTTTATGAGGTTCTCACACTTTTTAGATTTCATAGTTTTTCTCCTTAAATCTTACAAGTTTTCTCAAAGTACTAAAATAATATTCTTCAGTGAGATTTTTTTTTTTTTACATATACAGTATGTGTCTCCTTAAAAATGAAAGTGATCTATAGGTATATGTTAATAGGAGGTCTAACTCAATATAATATAAAATTACCTCAGAATATAACTTTTTAAAACTGGCTGAGTTTTTTGGCCATATATGCAAAGGGTGGGAAATTTAGAAGGATAAGTAGACATAACTATGAACATACAAAATGGGATACTGTCTATATATACTCACTCTCCACTTTGCCCTTCCTATTGAGTGACTTACAAAACATCCACCAATTTTGTAAATACCTAATCTTTTATTAAATCGTTTCCTGCTATTAATATCAAGAATGGTTTCTGTCTCCAGTACTGAACTCTGACCTTTGCTGACCTTTGTTGACCTTTGTTATGCCATCACAGCACATTTTCAAAACTATAACCTGGATAAATTAAAAGGAGACTTTATGTCAACAACCACTGCAACAAAAGTCGAACTGACTGGGGAAAGTATAAATATTGGTTTGGTTGGAAACTGAATGCAAGTTTTAGCAAAGCCTTACAAGGAGAGATAAAGGTGGAACAATTTTAAGTGTTTTGAAAAACAGCCTTTGCAGGAGATAAGGCTTCAAGCTTTTCTCAAACATCTGCCAATAAGGCATTTTGGGCAGACAAAGCAGGAAAGATCAGATTTAAGGTGCTTCTATTGAAACCATGCTTATTGTATCAGAGGATTTGAAGGTAACCACAATTAGATTGGGGGAGAAAGTACTAACCTGGGTATTGGGGTTAGTAAATAAATGACAGATTTCTGATTTAAGAATTCTATCTAACAGAGACCTTTGTTTGTGGTCACTTTCATGTGGAAATAACCAGATGCTAGTAGATCTCAGAGCTAAAATATTTCCAAGGGAACCTGAATCTGGCCTTTAATGCCAATGACTTAATCCTTATGGCAAATCACCAAGAATCCCAAGACTACAGCAAAAGAAGTGGACTCCAAACCTGTGCAGAAAATCTTTTAACACGTTCACCTAGAAACAAGTTTTTTAGATTATTTTGAAATAATTTTTTTTTACAAAATCTTGCTAGTACTAGCTGGAATTTGTTCAAGAAAATTCATTTCAGCAAACAGTGCTGACTACACATTAAGCACTTTATTAGACACTAGTGTATATAAAGGAGTGTGTGTGTGTATGTGTGTGTGTGTGAATGTATATGTGTATGCATGTATGTATGTTCCTAAAAACCTACAATTTGATATACTGAAGAAAAATTTTAAAGTATCATTCTGGATTCTTCTTTCATCAAAAAAAAAAAAAAAGGCCCCTCCACTACTTGTATGAGTTGTACAAAATCTTGGAGAATAAAGAGGCTTTTTCACAACTTTTATCCTTTATATCTTTATATCAATGTTTGCTGATATTATTTAATTTCACATTTTCTTTCAACTATATTATTAAAGATATCTCCTCTCTAGTCAACATATTTCAATTTTCCCATTTTTTAATATCATTTTATAAATTTTAAGATCACTTTACTGAGTTATAATTTATATACAATGACATGTACCCATTTGGAATATGGAGTGAATGAATTTTGATAAAAGTATACACCCTTGAAATTACCACAACAAGCATGATTGTGAAAATAGACCATTTTCACCATCCCAAAAAGTTCCTCAGTGACCTTCTGCCATCAATTCCCTCTCCCAACTGTCAACTCAGGCAGTTATCAGCTTGCTTTCTATCACCATGGTTTAGTTTGTTCTATAATATCATAAAAATAATTTATAAAAAACATAGTTTTTCACATCCAGGTTTTTTCACTCAGCATAATGTTTTAGAGATTTATTCCTGTTATTGTGTGCATAGATAGCATGTTAATTGCAGGGTAGTATTGCATTGCATGAGCATGACACAATTTGTTTTTCATTCACATCTTGATAGCAAAGTAGGTTGTTTCCATTTTCAGGCTATTGTGAATAAAGTTGCTATAACTACCCGAACTCAAATTTTTTGTGGACTTAGGAACACTAGACAACACTTCAGCACTGCACTTGAAAGCCATTTTAAAAAGTGAAATCACCGACAAAGAGCACAAAAATGTGCCACTAAATCGATTGTGAAAAAGATACTTATTTACAGTTATGAGAGCTGAAACAAGAAGGCAAAACATCTCCTTGTCCAACCTCAGCTGGGAAAGTGCTGGCCGTCCTGCTGGGATTAGTTCCATTATAAGAAGAGATATCAGAGAGCTCGCTTCCTCTCACGTTCTCTTCACCACATGCACAGGGGGAAAGGTCATTTGAGTACACACAGCAAGAAAGCAACTGTCCACAACCCAAAGAGAGTGTGCTCACCAGACACTGACCTTGCTGGCACCAAGTTCCTATTGTTTAAACTGCCCAGTTTAAAGTATTTTGCTATGGCAGCCTGAGATGACCAATAAATACAGGTTGAGCACTCAATTGTTTTGCTGCTCTGCACATGTCCACTAATGCCCCTGAAAGAGCTGCAAGTATTGATTTTGAAGTTACAAATAAATTTTAGTGAGTAGGTAAATTTGCAAATAGGGAATCTACAAATAATAAGGATGCTGTGTGTGTGTGTGCGTGTATGCCTCTCTGTATTGTATAGATACCTAGAAGTGGGACTCAATTGCTAGGTCATATGGTAAATATATGTTTAATTTTTAATAAACTGCCAGACTGTTTTTCAATTTATACTTCACTCAGCAGAGTATGAGATTTCTACCTGCTCTCAATGCTCCCATACATTTGATATCGCCAGTCTTTTTCAGTTTTGCTATTAAAGGGTGTGTGTATGGTTATCTCATTAAAACTTTTTCTTTTACAAATTTATTGGCATATAATGTATGGAAAAACCTGCATGTGTGCAAAGTATATTATACTTTTGAGAAATCAACTTTATTGAGGCACTTTATATAATCAAATGAACCCATTTTCAGTGTACAGTTGAATGAGTTTTGATAAATGTATGATCCCATGAAACCACTACTGTCGAGATATCAGACATTTCCATCACCCCCAGAAGTTTTCTTATTCTCCTTTGTTCACTTAGTTCCCACCCCGTTCCACAAGGTCAAGGTTAAGTTCTCCCATGCTTCTTTTGGAAATGTTATGGTATCTTCTGGAAGTTTTTATTTGTTTTCATTTTTAATTTTAGCTTTTAAGTTTAGATCTATGTGCCATTCATTCTAAGGTAAGTTTCGTGTTGTTGTGAGGTTAGGGTCACAATTTATTTTCTTCCATATGAATATATTTTGTTCATGCAACATCTACTGAAAAGATTATCCTTTTTCCTTAGAACTTTATCAACACTCAGTTGTGTGGATTTATTTCTTGATTCCAATTCTTTGTCCTTGATTTATTTGTCTATCACTACACCAGTATCATGTGTTCTTGAATATTTAAGTGTATAGTAAGACTGAAATCAAGTAATGTGACATATTCGTGTTGGATGTGGTGTAAAATTCTACGATTTCATTAAATAATTTATTAATTCAACTAAAAATTATGGAATGCTTACTTTGTTTCAACTACTTTGTTCTGCACTGAGAATGAAAAAAGAAAAACTTATTTCTCAAGATCTCATAGTCTAAATGTAATCTGAACAAAAAATGTTGAAATAGAAATGTATTCCAAATAGGATAAAAACAGGAAATTTAGGACTTAAATTTATCTGTGCAGAGCAGAAATGCCTACAAGACTAATTACACCCCTAGTGGAACTGTCCATTCTCTTCCTATCACATAATAATTCAAAGGCACAATAAGGTAATCATGCTTGTTAGTTTCACTGAATAATAATAAATTCTGGTGCAAGGGGATCACAGAGCAAACATATTTGTCTTAATATGTTAAATAAGATGGTTACAGGTATAATTTAATTCAATGATGGGTCAATTAAGAATAATAAATACATTTGAAAAAAAACCAGGTGGTAAAAATTAATAGAAGTTAATGCTTTACTGGCTATGTATGTTGCAATAATGAAAGAAGGCAGCTGTCAAAGAAGAGTGTAACTGGGGTGGCTAGATGAACTAGGCTGTCATAAACTTAGATTACATATATGAGAAGGAGGAGGTGCAAGTAGTTGATAATTTAGAACATCATTCAGTTGAGGTTCTTAAGGTATTTATGGGAAGGCCATTAGGTCACTATAATTGTTTAGGAAAGACAGGCAGCCTTTTAAATGCCAGTGATGCATCCCTAATCACATATTCCAGAAATTATCTCATTAAACACATGAACTGGATCATGAATGCATTATGTCCATACTAAAAATCAGTGTCTTTGAAAGACTTATGTGAACTTTTAGTTAGATAGTACTTCACAATTCTATCAATTATATATTATTATTTAATTCGAATGCATATTGTGCAGTTAAGTTACTCATGAACATTCTCTGAGATGTAGACTTCCTCAAAATTGATCCAATTATAAAAGTCATATAAAGGTAGAAAACATTTTCATAATTGTTCACTACATCATCTACCTCAAGGTCAACTTTTTCATTAGTTATGGTTATTATCTCAGGGATTCAGTTACATAGTTGCTTGAACACATGCATGAATAGAGAATAACTTTAAAATATTTTGGTACGTTGAAGGTACCCATGTGTCCTATATTTATGAATGAATGGAATAGTTCTTTAGTAAAACAAGTATATAATTCAGGATCGTTGATTTTCATAAAAAACATTATTTTTCTACATACCTGTTACAGAGAATATAAACATTATTTCAATGACCAACACTGAATATCTTTGGTTTTGATACCATCTGATAACATCAAGTATGATTTATCAGCCATGCTTCTATTCTAGATATATAGGAAGGATATAAAAAATGGTAATTATAATTCAAGTTATCTCTCCATTTGTGTTAAACTTTGTAACTGAATCAATCCATATCATCTGTATGCTGTGTATCTATTTCACTCTTTCCACCCTTTCCAGCCTCCACATTCTAATCCACCATTGGACTGGTCTTATTAACAATAAAAATAGTAAATATTTATGGAAAAATGATTATGTACCAAGTGTTAATGCAATTAATGCAAAGGTGTTCTGCTCAACCTTTGCATTAATTAACTCATGGACTCTCCAAAATGGGCTGTTTCATCTCTAGAGGTATGGAAATATTTCTAAAAAAACTGTCTTGTATAATTTTAAAGGATTCAATTCCAGGTACACAACTTTCAAATGCAATAGTCCCTAAAACCACTATTTCTTTAAACACCTATGTTTATGCTCATTCCACTATCTTCTTTCCTCTTTCACAATAGTCTTCTCTCATATTAGGAAAAAAGGCAGAATTTGTCAGTGACCATTAATCCTATAACGGATCACAAACACAACATTTCAAAATATTGGTGTTTATATTAAGAAATGAAAATATGAATAACGACTAATTTTTTTTTCAAATCAGATCATGTGCATTTATTATCATTAAAAAGTTTTGAAGGAGGACCTAAAAAATTGTCAGCTAATAGGTTGTTAAAAATAATAATTGAGTACTGCAAAGATCATTTATTCTACCACACACAGAAAAAAATAGATACTCAACAAAATCATGGATTTTCTTTAACCCATTAGAGAGTTATGGTCACAGGAAGTAATCTATCCTGAAATTCAAATGAAGACATATCCTGTCTTTGGATATTGGAGGAAAATTTGCCAGGCACCAAAAATGCTGGTAAAAATAATACAGTTAAAATTGTTAACAAATTGCTATAGGCTAAATGCAGGTTAGCATTAGAGTATAGAAATCCTAGGAAATGCAGACCAAGAAAGAAATTCACACCCACTCCCGGGCTATTTTCCACAAACTTACCACTTGCTCACAAGAAACACTGGTGGCAGGAGGGGTCCCTAGGTGCAGACCTGGGAGAGGAGAGCATCAGCAACTAGGGAAAAAGAATAAACCACCCCTTATCCTTCACCCTTTTCTCCCCTACAGAGCCTTAAGCCACTAAACTGTCATCTGGTAAACTGTCATCCTTAAGGCAGAGGAGGGTGATCCATTGTGACTGGGGTGGGGGAAATAAAATCAAACACTTCTACTGCTTGGAAAGGGGCAGGAAACCCTCTTTGAACAAGATACTTGGAGGTATCCAAGATATCCAACCATTGTATATGTGCAGGATAAATTAGAAAGTCTCACTGTCAAGACTCAGAGACATAGACTCTGAATTCAATTTAGGCTGAATGAAACAACCGAAAACTCTGCTCTCCTCACCCTACACACCAAAATGCCTAGCAAGGACCAGGAAACACTCAACAGCAGTCTACCACTAGTGTCAATACAAGAGAATGAAGATAGAATCTTTCTAAAGAGCAGACACACAGGGAAAGCCTAAAGCAAGGGGTAAACTGGGAACATTAAGTAAAACTCTCAAGCACTCAGCCCTATAAAAGTCTAAGGTAAAGCCAGAGGATTTGAAGCTGGTGGTACACTGAGAATAATTCTAAAAACAACCAAATCCATACACAGAAAATCTTCTCTTGTGGTAGTCTCCACCTAAAATGTAACTTAATGGTCGAGTATATATTCCCAGGAAACCAAATGATCCATTATGAGGAACTGGAAGCTAGAGAAGCTGTGTGGTTCTTAAAGAAAAAATGCATCAAATCTAATAGATGACTTGGCTATATGCATTAGCAAGTACACAAATGATTATGGGCAGGTAGTGGATTCAAACAAAGTGACTAAGGAGTTAAACGTGATATAGAAGAATAGAAGCTTATAAATAAAAAGATTTTAAATTTCCTTAAACCCTATTTTTTAAAGAAGGAAAGGAAATAAGAAAATAAACAACAAGAATGCAGATTAAAGCACAATTTGTGATTTTGTCCCAAGGATTTTGAGCAGAATCTGTCTCTTTTTAAAGACCATCTGCTTTCAAAGGATAGGAGTAAAAACCCTCAAGCTGGGTTCTACAAGTAGGGACAATTTTCTAGTACTATGAGTATTTAATTGATAGAGATAAATTCAAGAACAAATCCCCATAGGTCTCATCACTGTCTATTATTATCAATACCTGTTAGGGTTATTTCTGTTCGGATTATTAATACTTTCATTCCCTGAGGTTTCTTTCAAAACATGAGATCTGGGTTTTAGGTCACTCAAGACTGCTTAGAAGAAGGTTGAGGAAAGACTCCTGGTATATGTTGAAAAGAAGACAGGGTATATTGCATTAGTCCTCTGCAATCATTAGCCCTGTCTACTTGTGATAGTGTGGAGTCTAGAGTCAGAGGTGATATTTCTAGATGCATAGGTAGTCTGTCACTAATTCGCAGGGGAAGAGTTGAGAACCCAAGAAGGATTGGATCTCAGTTTCATTAAATCACTCACCATAACATACTTAAACTAGAAATTAATATTTGAAAGATATTTAAAAGCCCCAATATTTGTAAATTAAACAATACCTGCTTCTAAGTAACTCATTGGTCAAATAGACTAAAAGGAATATTATATTTGAATTAAATAAAAACTAAAGCACAGTATTTTAAAATTTGTTGTGTGAAGTTAAATGATTGCATTAAATAGTTGCTTAGAAGAGAGAGCTCATATCAATGACCTATGCCTCATTTACGAATCTAGCAGAAAGGAAGAGCAAATTAAATCCAAAACAAGCATAAAGAAATATTAAAGAACAGTCAATCAGTAAAATGTAAAACAAAAACTAAAAAATTAAAGAAAACAATCAATGAAACCAAAAACTGGTTCTTTGAAAATATAAATATATATAATATATATATAAATATATAAATATATATATATATATATATATATATTATATATAAAATTCTCATTAGGATGAATAGAAACACACACACACACACAAATTACAAATATTAGGAAGGAAGGAAGAGAAATCACATCATACCTTACCAATATTAAAAGGGTAATAAGAGAATAGAGATATTCCTCCACTTATGATAGAGTTATGCCCCAATAAGCACACTGTAAATTGAACATCTCATAAGTTGAAAAAGCATTAAATAAGCTTACATTAGCCTAAAACTGGGTGAATAACATCTAAGGCAAAGCCTATTTTATAACGAATTGTTGAATATCTCACGTAATTTATTGAATATCACACTGAAAGTGAAAAACAGAATTGTTGTACGGGTACAGAATAGTTGTAAGTGTATCGGTTGATTTCCCTTGTGATCGAGTGAGTGGCTGACTGGGAACTGCAGCTAGCCCAGCATCACAAGTGAGTATCAAACTGCATATTGCTAGCCTGGGAAAAGATTAAAATTTAAAATTCAAAGTATGGCTTCTACTGAATGCATATCTCTTTTGTACCATCATAAAGTCAAAAAATTATAAGTTGAACCATTATAAGTCAGGGACAATCTGTATTACGAAAAAATTTATGTCCATAAATTTGAAATTTTAAATGAGATTGTATAATTCCTTGAAAGATTCAAACTAGCAATCACTATCGAAGGAGAAATAATAATGTGAATAGTTCTATATCTATTAAAGACACTGAACCTGTAGTTTTAAAATATTCAAACTAAGAAAACCCTAGGCCCTGATGACCTTCCCGGTAAGTTCTACCAAACATTTAAAGATGAAAACGTACAAATTCTATATAAATTCTTCCAGAAAATGAAAGGGGAGGGAACTTTCTCCAAATTATTTCAGAAGACTATCATTACCTTTATTTTAAAAAAATGAGGAAAAATAATTACAGACCGATGTCCCTTATGAACACACTTTCAAAGTTATTCAATAAAAACACAGCAACATATAAAACATAAAATCCAGCAATATGTAAAATACAATATATCATAAACCAATTTTTGGTTTATCCCAGGAATGTAAGGCTGATTCAACACCTGAATATCAAATAATTCACCATATTAGCAGACAAAAGATGAAAACCCATATCCTAATAGATGCAGCAAAGTTCTCTAACAAAACTCAACATTTACTCATGATAATAAAAAAAGTCTAGGCAGCCTAGAAATACAAGATAATATCCTTAACCTGATAAACAGCATCAAAAACAGTAACATACACACAAAGGCTACAGCTAATACTGCATATAACGATAAAAGACTAATCAGTTTTTCCTGAAGTTTGAGACAAGGTGAGGATATTTACTCTTACCATTAAGTAAATACCTTTATTAAATATCATAATGGAGGTCCTAGCTGGTACAATCAAGCAAAAAACATAAATACAAGATGTACATACTGGAAAGGAAAAAAATTAAAATTCTCTATTCACAGATAATTTGTTTATGTAGAACATGCCAAAGAATCTACCCAAAAAAAGTTATTTGAATAGTAAGAAAATGTAATAATGTCACAGCATGCAAGGTCAATATGAAAATATTGATTATATTTTAAACACTGACAATAACTAATTGAAAACTAATGATTTTACTATACCATTTACTGTAATACAAGCACCATGAAATACTTAGTTATAAGTCTATTAAGATATGTGCAGAGGGGCTTCCCTGGTGGCTCAGTGGTTGAGAGTCCACCTGCCGATGCAGGGGATGTGGGTTCGTGCCCTGGTCCGGGAAGATCCCACATACCGTGGAGCGGCTAGGCCCATGAGCCATGGCCGCTGGGCCTGCGCGTCCCGAGCCTGTGCTCCACAACGGGAGAGGCCACAACAGTGAGAGGCCTGCGTACCGCCAAAAAACAAACAAACAAAAAAAAAGTACAAGGGCTTCCCTGGTGGTGCCGTGGTTTAGAATTCACCTGCCAATGCAGGGGATACAGGTTGGATCCCTGGTCCAGGAAGATCCCACATACCGCGGAGCAACTAAGCCCGTGCGCTACAGCTACTGAGTCTGTGGCTCTAAGGCCCGCAAACCACAACTACTAAGACTGTGTGCCACAACTACTGAAGCCCGTGGCCCTAGAGCCCGTGCTCTGTAACAAGAGAAGCCACGGCAGTGAGAAGCCCGCCCACCACAACAAAGAGTAGCCTCTGCTCGCCACAACTAGAGAAAGCCTGTGCACAGCAACGAAAACCCAACGCAGCCAAAAATAAATGAATAAATTTACTTAAAAAAATAAAATTAATAAAAGTACAAAAAAAAATCCAGTGACCAACTAATGTGTGATTTTAGTAAAAATCATGGAAGGAATTTAAATAATCATGTGACATTGCTATAACGAAATCCCTTTCATTTCTATCTACTTATTTATTTAAACTACATTTCCTAGTGCTTAATTATAAAAATGGAACATAGCAATAGAAATTACTGTAAATCTATCTTATTACAGCATTAAGTGATAGTCATGGATGCATGAATTAATCATGAAGCACAAAATTTTACTTTATCCATTTCATTAATAGATGTATTTCAAAAGAAAGTTTATTCATGTGTAATGTTTGTCTATTTAAAAAGTAATATATTAACATTTTAACATCAATGATACACAAGAAATTAGTTTGAGAAGTTTGAGAAATTATTTTGAGAATTATTTGAGAAGTTATCTCTAAAAATAAGCTGATACATGATTAATAATTTAGTAAAATTTAAATATTATGCAGTTATATATATCAATGGATATTATATATACATAATATATATCAGTATATAAGATAGGAGATATATGTGTTGATCATATTATTTATTACCTTACCATATTATTTCAAATTTATGTGATATATTAATATATAATGTATATATATTTATATATAAATACTAATAATATTATTTGTCACTATATCATTAGAAAGGTATGCTATTGTGATAAATGAGAATATTAATGATAAAATATGGCATTATGATAAAATTTTATTGAAAGAATGGAATGCAAGAACAAGTTCAATTTTCCCTGTTTTGTAGTTAAAACAAAAGAAAGCAAAAAAATCAAAATAAAAGCAGAGGATTAGAGAATTAATTAATTTGATCACTGTCACTTAGTAGAGGGAAATGCCAGGACTAATTCAAATCTAGGTAACATTAACACCCATGTTCTCATGTTCTTCTTTGACATACTGGCAGAGTGTTCAGAAATAATGTATATAGGAAATAGACATAAATGCAGGTGCTTTGGGGTTTTGTTTATAAAATCATTTATCAGTTATATACTTTGCATTATCTTTTCAATGTATCTTATATAAAAAGTCCACCATTATTAATTATTTTCAGAGTTAACATGGATAAAAGATTTGTCTATCTTAATGTGTTGCCTCAAGTGGCTTGGGGTTTTTGCTGTGGTAGTTGTCGTTTTTATTTGTTTGTTTGTTTTTGCATACAACTGAAATTATATAACCTACCATTTTCATTTTTTCTTTTCCTGGTAGGAAGTTTGAAATAAACATAAGGATAAGCTGCTAAAGACTACTTCAAGCTGAGTTGTAGATGTTCCTCACTGTATAGATGCTTATTACACACATGGGTGTTTTTGTATGTTTGAAAGATTTATAAGAAACATATATAGTATTATATTTATATTTCTTACTTAATGGATTTTAGTTAACTAATCACAATAATCCTATAAGCATTCTTTTCTATTTTAAATAAGCAAATCATTTTTCAATGTTCTCCGTTATTAAACTAACTTTTAATTTATCCATATTACTAACTCAATCATATGCTGAAGCTTAACTGTAGACAACCTCAAATTATCTTGGGAGTAAGGGGAAAACAAATGAACAAACAGAAAAGATCTTGCAACCTTTAAACTATAATTAAAATTTGAAGCCTTGAAAGTGAGTAGAAGGAAAGAAACTGCTTTGTTTTTAAACTTATTTTGCTTTGCTTTAAATATGATGTACAGATCATAATATGCTACTATAACAGGCTGAAATGAAATCTACTTGTTTATGCCAAATTTGAATTTCAGAAACAGACTACTTACTGAACGTCGAATGTCAGAAGTTGATATAAAACAAATGTGGAAAGGTCTCTCTAAATGTCACACCCTATTCTTTTCAAATCAGAATTAGATTAATTTAGCTCATTAATTAACAGATGATATTTTGCACAGCAACAATTTGTATAGGATATCAAAGTCACTATTTTAGTGTGCAAGGAACTAGAAATATAATTTCCTGTCTTTTAAAAGTGAATCATTAGTATTATATATTAATTTCCTCTTAAATTCTTACTTGAAAAATAGAAAATTCCCAAAGGCAATAACTTTCTTTAAATTTACATATCCTTAAACATAATTTGACCAAAAAATGACCATTAGTAAAATGCAAAATTAATTTTAGGGGAATCTTATATTTCCTGTTTTCATTCAAATTTTGAAGAGATTCTAGAATTAACATTTTTCATGTACTCAAAAGCATTCTAAATTAATATGCTTTTATTTCTTAACTGCTATTTAAAAAACCTGTAAAGCAAAATCTGTGAACATTAGTTAAATGCAGGATAGTCTGTTTTACTATTTGTGCAGTTTTATCAAAAATTACATATCACAGGTGTCAATTAGAAAGCTGAAAGATTTTGGCATAAACCTTATGCAAACATCCCTCGGACTTTATATAATTTCACTTCTTTAACTCATTTTTATAAAATATGATTGATACTTTAAACATTTTTTTCCTACTGAGTTTATTATCTTTAAGGAGAAACGTGTCAATATAATGCACAGTTTTTAGGAAGAAAGCATTTTTATGTCTCCATTAGTCAATCTAAAACTTTATTCTTTCAAAAGCAGATGATTCTTCTAAGCAAAGCTTTTATAAAATGTAGCCAATTTCCAGGATAAAATAATAACAATAGAATCAGAAATTATGAAAGGGACTTGAAGGTCATCCTGAACATCTCTCAAAGGAGCTAATGACTTTTCAGGCATTTTTCCCCTAAGTGAAATCAATCTCTAATTGATCCACACATTTGTACACAGTGATAGGAAATAATCATTCTTATCTCTATTTTGTAAATGACAACTTTGTCTTTTCTGTTTTCATCATTCTAAAAAACCTATATGTGAATCAACTATATATTTTAGGTGGTAACTTTCACTATATTTCTTTTTTCAAATACTTATATTCACAATGAATAATTGTTATATTCTATGATTACAAATTTTCTTACACACACTTCTAGCTGAATTTGGTTTTGTTAATTATTTTTCTATGTCTTATATGCAAGCTAAATGCCTAGCACAGGCCACCTTCACTTAATATATCCGGAAAGGGAGTAGGTCCCAAATGGCACCATCTACTAGACAAG
Source organism: Mesoplodon densirostris (assembly GCF_025265405.1). NCBI lineage: Eukaryota > Metazoa > Chordata > Mammalia > Artiodactyla > Ziphiidae > Mesoplodon > Mesoplodon densirostris. The sequence goes on from NC_082665.1 coordinate 45,097,757, forward strand.
TGTTTTCCAATTCTTCTGTCCTTCTCTACCACAGGTCATTGGTTATTCTGATGCTCATCATGGCACAGACACAGGAACTAAAAAGTTCAATGTCGTTACTTGCACAAGAGCCACCTTTCCTTGGACAAGAAAAGACTTACAGCAGACTATGCCTCCTTTTATGACTACATTTCTTACTTCCATGAGCACAGAACCTTATTCAGGTGTACAGATTTCACATGTAACACTTAGCTCAAAGGAGAAAAAGAATTAACAATATGTATAAAATATGAAGTGTCATTGGAAAAAAACATGAGATGTCTATTCCACCCTCACAATTTAAGGGTGGAATAAACAATAAAAAATAAAACAATAAAAACCTTAAAAAGCTGTTGTATTGGGCCACTCTGTGGCTTCTAACCTTGTATCCTGGGGCTAAGGTCTGCAACTATCTTCAGAAGCATGTTCTTCTTTAACTTCATTGTGACTTTCAGTCTCCATCAGAGTTGGTCTTGATCTTGAATCCATCACCTGGAAAGATAGAGTAATTATTCCTTAAAGAATTGATCCAAAGATTCCAGAGGGAAAAAAGTTTGTGGTCTTCAGAACTGATAACTCTAAAAACTGTTAGGAGGGTGTGGGAAAATAAATGCTACTGCATATTTTGCAGAAGAGTTTCAACTGGACCCCACGGTCCATAGTGGGCATATGGTAAGAAATTCTAAATTTGTTTCCTTTGACTCTTTCCACCAAGCTGATTTGCAGCTACATTTCTTTATTATTTGGTTGTTCAGCAGGATAACTTCACACACACACACACACACACACACACACACACTTGTGCAGACACTCATGGGTATCTCAGAAATATTAGTTTAAACCATATTGAAGAGAATAAATATTTTTATAAATGGATTTTAATTGAACATGCTCACATGAAGTTACTGTTTCACATTGTTAATGTATAGCAATTAGATACCTATGGATTAGTTTTATGTCTTCCAACAATTATCCCCAAACTTAAGATTTCTCTCTATCCATTCAAGTTTTGCTTCATAAAATTATTAAAATTGTAGCTTGTGTCTGTTCAATATTAAGATTATAGGCTGTTGTTTTAAGTGTAATTTTTTCTATTAGGAATACTAACTGATTACAATAACTAAGTAGATAAATTATAACTTTTTCTCCATTTGGTTGATAGATGTTACCTTATTTACCAAAAGAATATTTGTTGATTCTAACACAATGATTAAGGATACAAACTTTGTAGCATATGTTTCAATCTTTTTTTTTACCTACTTACTATTCTGGTTCAGTGCTTCTATGAAGCAGTGGGTGGGAGGGTACAGGAAGGCTCATATCACCGCTGGAAATACATACATGACTAGATAACATCATATTCCATATATATAGCTTATCAGTGAGCATTTGATCATAGAACTATAATCATGAGAAATAACATAAAATAGAGGGTTTACTACAGATGTTTGACCTTACAAAAATATGGGAGCTGATTACACAGATCACATGCAGTCATTGCTTCTTCATCAGGTGCTGGGCCTGAGGTCAGCAGAGCAAATGGCTTTGAAGGGAAGGTGATTGTAAAGTAGGATCAAGCAATGACAAATGGAACATTCAAGGAGGATCTGGAATCTGTGCCAGTCTCTCATTGCCTCCCAGCCTCCATCCTCATGTTGCAGGTGACGTGCAGGAGAAGGTATTATCACAGAGATAAGCACCTGAACCAGGAACCAAGGAAAGTGAAGGAAGAGTTCCAGCAGGACAAGGAGAAGCTGAGAGCCTGGCTACTACTGCCCAGGTTGCATGCCCTGCCCTAAGACTTGGAAAAACTAAAGGAGTATACTCAGTGAGAACTGGAGGAGCTCTAAGGTGAGCTGCTGCCCCACAGCAATCAAGTAAACCTGCAGATCAGTGACAATGTGCATGAGCTGTAGGAGAACACAGTACCCTACACCAAACTTCCAAGCATAAAAAGAATATGGCTGTCCTTTACACTTCAAATGATGCTCAAAATGTCTTCTGTGACCCATTCTACCTTGGAACTATGCAGCAAAGGTTATGCCTAGAAAATGCAGTTCTAGTTTAAGTAAGCTGAAACATTTCAAATCTACCACAGCCCACATTATTTCAACACGCCACCTACATATTTATTTTTAAAAACGTTCTGAACTTCCAAATAAAGAAAACAATGAAATCTGAATTCCAGATAATATTGATGTAGCTATCTGTTACACAATCCAAAACAGGGTAACTCTCCTCCCAAAAGAACATTCAAAATCTTTTTACAGGCATAACTCATTTTATTGTGCTTTATTTTACTGTGCTTCACAAACATTGCATTTTTTTACAGACTGAAGGTTTGCGGCAACCCTGTGTTGAGCAAGGCTATTGGTGCCAATTTTTTTCCAACTGCATTTGCTCACATCACATTTGTGGCATATTTTGGTAATTTTTGCAATATTTCAAAATTTTAATTATTTTATATTTGTTATGGTGATCTGTGATCAGTGATCTTTGATGTTACTATTGTAACTGTTTTGGGGTACCATGAATTGCACCCATGTAAATCACTGAACTCAATGGATAAATGTTATGTGTGTTCTGACTGCTCCACAGACTGGCAGTTCTCTTTTGTTCTCCCTGTCCTTGGGCCTGCCTATTCCCTGAGACACAAGAATATAGAAACTAGGCCAATTAATAACCCTACAGTGGGCTCTAAGTGTTCAAGTGAAAGGAAGAGTTGCAAGTCTCTCATTTTAAATCAAAAGCTAGAAATGATTAAGCTTAGTGAGGAAGGCATGTCAATAGCTGAGAGAGGCCAAAAGCTAGGCCACCTGTGCCCAACAGGCAAGTTGTGATTGCAGATAAAAAGTTCTTAAATGAAATTAAAAGTGCTACTCAAGTGAACACACAAGTGATAAGAAAGTGAAACAGTCTTGTTGCTGACACAGAGAAAGTTTTACTGGTCCGGATTAAAGAGAAAGAGAGCCACAACACAACCTTAAACTGAAGCCTAATCCAGAGCAAGGCCCTAGCTCTCCTCAATTTTATGAAGACCGAGATTGGTGAAGAAGCTGCAGAAGAGAAGTTTGAAGCTAGCAGAGTTTAGTTCACGAGATTTAAGGAAAGAAACTGTCTCCATAACATAAAAGTGCAAGGTGAAGCAGCAAATGCTGATGTAGAAGCTGCAGCAAGTCATCCAGAAGATCTAGCTGAGATAATTAATGAAGATGGCTACACTAAACAATAGATTTTCAATGTAGCTGAAACAGCCTTATACTGGAAGAGGCTATCTAGCATTTTCATAGCTCCAGAGACATCAATTCCTGGCTTCAAAGCTTTAAAGAACAGGCTGACTCTCGCAAGTTATCCAGAAGATCTAGCTGAGATAATTAATGAAGATGGCTACACTAAACAATAGATTTTCAATGTAGCTGAAACAGCCTTATACTGGAAGAGGCCATCTAGCATTTTCATAGCTCCAGAGACGTCAATTCCTGGCTTCAAAGCTTTAAAGAACAGGCTGACTCTCCTGCTAGTGGCTAATGTAGCTGATGACTTTAAGTTGAAGCCCATGCTCATTTACCATTGTGGAAATCCTATGACCCTTAAGGTTTATGCTAAATCTACTTTGCCCATGCTCTATAATTGGAACAACAAAGCCTGGATGACAGTACATCTGTTTACAACATGATTTACTGAAGATTTTAAGCCTGCTGCTGAGAACTACTGTGAGAAAAAAAGATTCTTTTCAAACTATTACTGCTCATTAACATGTAGCTGGTCACCCAAGAGCTCTGATGGAGATGTACAATGAGATTAATGTTGTTTTCATGTCTGTAGCCCCTGGATTACAGAGTAATTTTGACTTATTATTATTTAACAAATACATTTCAGGGACTTCCCTGGTGGTGCAGTGGTTAAGAATCCACCTGCCAATGCAGGGGACACGGGTTTGAGCCCTAGTCCAGGAAGATCCCACATGCCATGGAGTAACTAAGCCCGTGTGCCACAACTACTGAGCCTGTGCTCTAGAGCCCACGAGCCACAACTACTGAGCCCACATGCCACAACTACTGAAGCCCGTGTGCCTACAGCCCGTGCTCCACAACAAGAGAAGCCACGTTAATGAGAAGTCTGTACACTGCAACAGAATAGCCCCTGCTTACCGCAACTAGAGAAAGCCCACGCAAAGCAACAAAGACCCAACACAGCCATAAATAAATTAATTAATTAATTAATTAATTAATTAATTAAAAAAAATTCATTTCATCAGGTGCCATACATAGTGATTCCTCTGATGGATCTGGGAAAAGTAAAGTAAAAACCTTCTGGGAAGAATTCACCATTCTAAATGTCATTAAGAACATTTATGATTCATGGTAAGAGGTCAAAATATCAATAATCATAAGAGTTTGACAGACATTGATTCCAACTCTCATGGATGACTTTGAGAGGTTCAAGACTTCTGTGGAGAAGTAACTGCAGATGTATTAGAAATAGCCAGATAACCAGAATTAGAAGTGGAGCTTGAAGATATAACTGAATTGCTAGAATCTCATGATAAAACTTTAAAGGATGAGCAGTTGCTTCTTATGATTGAGAAAATAAAATGGTTTCTTGAGATGGAATCTACTCCTGGTGAAGATGCTGTGAAGATTGTTGAAATGACAACAAAGGATTTGAAATATTACATAAATTTAGTTTAAAAGCAGAGACAGAGTTTGACTCCAATTCTGAAAGAAAGTTCCGCTATAGGTAAAATGCTGTCAAACATCATTGCATGCTGCAAACAGATGATTCATGAAAGGAAGAGTCAATTGATGTGGCAAACAGTACTGCTGTCTTATCTTAAGAAATTGCCTCATTGCCTCAGTCACCCCAACCTTCGACCTTCAACCACCACCCTGATCAGTCAGTAGCCATCAACATCAAGGCAAGACTCTCCACTAGCAAAAAGATTAGGACTCCATGAAGGTTCAAATGATGATTAGCATTTTTTGGCAATAGAGTATACATTTTAATTAATGTTTGTACCTTGTTTTTTTAGACATAATGCTATTGCTTATTAATTAGACTACAGTATAGTATAAACATAGCTTTTATATGCACTGGGAAACCAAAAAATTGTTTGACTAGGTTCATTGTGGTGGTCTGGACCCAAACGCACAGTATTTCTGAGGCATGCCTGTATACATCATTGGTGATGTTCATTAATCCAGTCTCTGAAGGGGCTGTCACAGAGCTGGTACTGTAAGTAAGCTTTTAAAAGGTCATTTCATGCCTGATTCTCGGACTGGGTCAGCAACAATATAAGATGAGCTTGGAGCATCTTTTAGTATGAGAAAAAAGTGTTCAAATATTAAAGGATGAGGGCATGTCAAAGGACCCAGAAGCTAACATGAAAGCGCTCCCAATGGCCAGAACTGTAGTAATTTGAACAAAGAAAGAAAAAAATGCAGTACTGGTTTATAATGAAATTATAACATAAATACACATGAGTTCATACATAAATAAATGATTGAATGAATAAATAAATGGGAGAGAAGAGACAACTTCTTCCTTACAGAAGAATTCCAAATTATACATGTAGATATGCTCTCCTCCAGGAGGTGAACTTCAATGTTCCCACCCCCTTTAGGATGGCTTGGATATAAGCTGGAATATGGGAGAAACAGTAACTTTACAGTGGGGAAATCTAGCAAACACTAACACCAAATGATTATGGTTAACATTACCAGTGACGTCATATGGATATAATGTTCCCCTGGTATGATGTATTAACAAGGGTACTCCATTCATTACAAAAATCAAAAACCCAGTCTAATCATGACAAAAAATCAGAAAGAATTATGTTCCTTTCACATAACTGACCATTCAGCCAAACCACTAGCTACAGTATTTGAGTTGGTATAAATCGATGCCTCTGACTATTTCATCTTTTGGAAAATAAACAATAGCATACTATTTGATGGTCTACCCACTGGGAGGATTTTGCTTCACCACAGTCCATCAGGGCCACCCCAGTATAGGTCTGTAGTGTTTTAGCTGTCCATTTTCATATATTACCAATAAATCATGTAGAACCATTACTCCTCATGAATCTATAGAATAGTTGAGAGGGAATAGTCTAAGTAGCAGGAATATGAGCCATGGGCTTCTGGGAAACAAGCTCAAGCATCTTATGCCTTCAACTCTTGCTTGAACTCCAACTCATATAAACAACATCCATCTGATGATGCAGTGCTATAGGCATACTCAACATTATGGTTTGGTGTGTGAGACAAAATATAATTCCTTATGGACACCTCAGATTGCATGTTAATGTGGGGGTCCATTATCAGACAAACATAAGACAGTGCAAACCATAAATTATGTCAGCAGAATACTTCTCAGCAAAGGATGGTGAAGTTTTCCTCTTAAAATTCTAAAGATCTGCATGATAATTCACATATAAGTAATCAGAAACAGGGATATTCACTAAAATATCTGTAGAAAGCTTCACTTTTCAGGTAACTACATATAATGGTACTGCTGCTGAGGCCACCTCAACATAGAGATATAGAGATTTCTCCTCAAATTGCTGGCCTTGCAGTTAGTTATCTCTTTATCTCCCCTTCCCAACAGTTAAACTTATTTTAACTATTGGCTCTTTGATATCTAATCTGCATAAGAGAAAAAATATCTACCTACCTACTTATTTACTTCCTTTAGTCAATTTTCCATTACCCTTTAATATTATATATAAACATTAAATTTTATCATTAATGCACATTCTCTTAGATGGAGCCCATTTTTGGCCACACATATGTTCATACATGAGAATCAATCTAAAAAGTAGTATCACTAAGCCCCAGTGAAAAAAAATTTCTTCTGAAAATAGAAGATAATTTATAAAGACTCTATATCTTATTTTCAGTGAAACTGAAAAATGTTCAGTTAGTAAAACTAACAGGAACATCTGATATGAAGAAAAGTTAACTATCATTAAAATGAGCAATCAGAAATATTATAGAGTCCAGAATCAAAAACATCCTGGCATCAACATTTATAAAACAAAAGATGTTGGCAGTATTCTGACTTCTACTCTTGTATTAATAAGTATTAGAGGGTCTGTCATTTTCTCCTCTTTTATAGCCAGAACCCATTGCTTTGTTACAAGATAAGGGCAATTACAGTATAATGCTTGAATAGTCTTTTATAGTATCCTTGCTTCACAATAATTTAAAGAGAAATGTCTTGTAGTTTCTGATACGCAATGACAATAATGACAACAAAATAATGATATGAGGGTAAGAATATTTAACATAAATTAACTGCTATCATGTGTCAGATATTAGGGTAGTGTTACCAAGCAAGGGCTCATTGCCTGATGTACATACCAATAAAAGCCAAAAGTATGGCACTGCCTTTTGAGAAAACAAAGCTTTATTTCGAGGTTGACCAGCAAGGAGACAAGAGGGAGACCACAAATCTGTCTCCCCTACCTGGGGTTTGTTCAAACTTTTATGAGTTAGGGAGGATGGGTTGCTATGAGAAAGCACTGGCAGGGCAGGTTTTGATTGGAGGGCTTTGGAACTTAGCCATTTATGGTAAATATGGCAAAGAGAGCTTCAGCACCAGATCTTCCTGGACAATGGACCCTTTGCTTCTGAAAGGGTTTGAGAGTTCAGGTTTATGTCATGTCCCAGTCCTCTGGTTCTGTGTGGTGGGGTTGGGACTTGATTCTGGGAGTTATTTAGGTCAAAATTTTCTCCTCTGCACATGCTACAGCTGCATGACTAGTGGTTTTGTTCTCTTGTCTCTGGAAAACAACTCAGTATCTTGTTAGACGAAGGATAGGGCCGGTTTGGGCTGGTTCTGCGGTTACAGTAGGAATTTTGAATTTAAACTGAATACGTTCTTTCCAATTTTATGTCTCCCAAATATATATTCTGATGTCATTCCTATGGGATTCTCAGAGGGAGTTTTAGGCAAAGGTTTTGCATTGACATCTTAGCTGGAAACAAAAAAAGAGTATATGTTTTTTATGTGTAAAAAATACTCCAGTGTGATTTATAGGAACAAAGCAAATAATAGTATGATGATGATAAATAGTGATTATAAAGCTAGGCTTACATTTGTATGAGGAATATAATACTTTCTCCATTTTACAAGTGTAGCTTGCCTATATATCTAATTACAGTTAGTAATTAGATAATCCAGACTCAAACACAGGAATTATTCTTTTAATACTAGAATTTTGGTTTTTGGTTAAAGTAACTCTTTGTTGGTGATAGCAGGTAAAATATCATGTTTACCAATTCATCACTTGAATGCAAGAATATAACAGAAATCACATTTTATGTTTTGATTAAATTATACAATGGAGATATAGCTAGAGAAATTTATTAGCAGAAATATTCACTATTCAAATAAAATTTGTAGTGGTATCAATACATTTTAAAAGCATGTCTTTACTGTCTGCAACTACAGAGATCTTCAATTATCAATTGCCACCATATATGGGAAGGCATACTATGGTTCAAAAACAAAAGAGAACAGTAGCTATGGAAGAAAATATGACATGAGAGTGAATAAAAATAAATATGTAAAGCGTCAAGTTGTTTTCTATTTTTAAATGATTAGAGGCCCTTGATAACTATGCCCAACTTACAGATGATTGGCCACTCTTTGTAATCAAATTGCTTTTTTTTTTTTTTTCGGTACGCGGGCCTCTCACTGTTGTGGCCTCTCCCGTTGCGGAGCACAGGCTCCGGATGCGCAGGCTCAGCGGCCATGGCTCACGGGCCCAGCCGGTCCGCGGCATGTGGGATCTTCCCGGACCGGGGCACGAACCCGTTTCCCCTGCATCGGCAGGCATACTCTCAACCACTGCGCCACCAGGGAAGCCCTCAAATTGCTTTTTGGTATAAAAACCCAGTTTGGGAAAAGCATTCTGTGGATTGCTGGCTTAATGTCAATAAGCCTAGCAAAGCTCCCCAAAGGGAACAAAAGTCATCTTGAGGTCTATCTGCCCTTGGTGTACATCTCTGCTCACGCTGGTATATGCCAGGAACTAATTCTAGAACAACTGGCAGCATTCCAGGAGAAATTTGATTGCACTGACCAAAGTTATCTAGGAAACTTATTCTCTTTTGACTCAATCACTACAGAGATTTCAGTTATAAAATATGCAGTATTTTGTTAATAAAACAATTATTAACTTCATTTGGATCTTAATGAAAATATGTAGATAATGAGAAAATGGGTCTGAAATATTTTATAAAGATGACTGACACTTTTCAGAGTCTGGGTTGGTATGTTTCACCTACCCAAACATGGAGAAAAGGACATTGTATGAAATATTTTTCTGTGGTAGTATTTTATCTGAAGCTGTACTTTTTACTTTTATTATTCTGGATACTTTTACAAAGGTATAAACTGTTAGCAGTCACTTCTGTAAAATCAACGTGAGTATATAATGTGACTGGAAGTGAAATGTTAAACATTTTCTCATACATTTTATAATTTGTATGGAGAATTGTTAGTCTGACATTTCAAATTTTATTAATAATATTATTTGGTCTAAAAATCCCATATTTATATTTATAAATTTTTCACTATAATATATAACATAATCCCTATAGGGTATTGATTGCCATTATATTATGCTGACATAATAAAAACAAACAGAAATGGAAATACATGCACAAAGATAGATATAGAGATAGATAGTTAATTTTGTTTTTTGGACCTTCTGTAAAGAGAAGGTCCAAAAATTCTCCAAATTTCACAAAACAATATTATTATTTGTACCCTCTTCCTTTTACCTCCCTTACTCCAAGAAAACATTTTCATGTTTTATGAATATCCTTTAGTTTGAATGTATCCTTTAAAATTTTTAATGCATATTTTAAATTGCATATAATATTACATTATGTATCACATTCTGTTTCTTACTTTAAAAAGAAATAAGCTACATATTTTAAGATCCACACAAGCGCTTAAGTTTGAGAAGAGCCCATTAATATTAGTTCCTGTAGACCACACCATGATGTGTATCTATTTTGCCTGCCCATGCTCCCACTGCTGAGTATCCAGTTTGTGGATGCTTACTGTATTCTCAAATCGCTGACATCAAAAGCTTGCAAAGAACATAATAATATATGTTCTCTTATGGACTTCTGTAGGATGTCTTTAGGATGTATAGCTGAAGTAAATTTTCTTAGTCATAGATAAGGTGACCAAATAATTCATCATTAAATTGTGACATGCTGGAGAGTAAAAGGGGGTGCTGTTAGTAATCTCACAAGGACAGGAATAAGTCTGCACTATTCAAGCACACTGGAATATTGGATGTGCGTATATTTAATTTGACTGAATACTTTGAGATTGATCCCCAAAATGGCTTCATAAATCACTTGCCAACAAATACATGTCAATAACTAGATTTCTAAATTTTGCCAGTTTAATACAAAGTGATATTTTATTATATTTTCATTATATATATTTTATATCAATAAGTTAACATATCCACATATATTACTGTTAGGCTTTTGGGTCACTTTATTTGTAAATTGCTTATTAACTTCTTTTACATATTATTCTTTGGAGTTCTTCTCTTTTTCTTGTTGGATTTACCGTATTTCCTATATATTCTTAATATTATTCTTTTATTCATTTTTCATGATATAAATACCTTCATCTAATTTAGCATCTCTCTGTTTACTTTGATCATGGTCTATCTCATAGAGATCTTACTAAGCAACAAAGATACATACTTTCATTTTTCTTAATCAGTTCTATTGAAGAGTAACTTATATACAATAATTTTCAAAAATTGCAAATACGCAATTTGATGAATTTGGAGAAATCTGTGCACTTTTGTATCTTACAAAAAAAAAGCAAGGTTACAGAACATTTTCCTCATACATTGAAGTTCTGTCCTGCACTTTTTTTTTTTTTTTTTGCAGTACGCGGGCCTCGCACTCACTGTTGTGGCCTCTCCTGCTGCGGAGCACAGGCTCGGGACGCACAGGCCCAGCCACTCCGCGGCATGTGGGATCTTCCCAGACCGGGGCACGAATCCACGTCTCCTGCACTGGCAGGCGGACCCTCAACCACTGCGCCACCGGGGAGCCCCCTGTCCTGCACTTTTATTATAGTCAGGTTGCTGTCTCATCCCCGGAGTGCTTTCTTTTTGTCACTCTACTCTTGCCTTTTCTAGAATTTTCATATAAATGGAATCAGAGTATATAGTATTTTTTGTCTAACATTTCATTTAGCATAATGTTTTTTAGATTTGTCCATATTGTTCTCTGTATCTGTAGCTAATTATTTTTTATTTCTGAGTAGTTTTCCATTGTATGAATATACCAGTTGTTTACTCCTCCATATTTCAAAGATATTTGCTGGCTTCTCCCAATTGTTTTTGTTTAATAAGTATTAACAAAACTTCTATGAAATTTGAAGTACAAGTATTTGTGTTAACATGTACTTTCACTTATCTTGAATAAAAGCCAGGGATAGAATCACTGTTTTATATTATGTTTAAAGTTTAATTTATGAATATTTTTCAAGGTGACTTTATCATTTTCATTTCACCAGAAAAATATGAGTTCTATTTGCTTTACATACACAAAAATACTTGCTACTGTCAGGGGTATTTGTTTTCTTGTTTGTTTTAGTCTTTCTAGAAGTTGTACAATCATATATCATTGTTTAATTCTGACAAAAGGCCTTTATTAAATAAATGCTTAGCAAATATTTTTCCCAGTGATTGACTTGCATTTTCAATGTCATAACAATGTCTTTTGAAGGGTAAGATTTAAAAAAATTTTTAATTATGTCCAAGGTATCAACATTTTCTTTTATTTTTCATGAGGTTTTTTATTTTAAACAACCTCTACCTAAGTTTCACTTTGGGCCTCTCCTCTTTTCATCTAGAAGTTTTATACTGATTTCAAGAAAATTAACATTTTAACAATTTTGAGTTCTTTAACATCATTAACATAATATCTTTAGCCATTAATTTAGATTTTCAGAAGTCTCTCAACATATTCTAGAGTCTTGAATGTATAGATTTAGCATCTTTTGAATAAAATTTATCACAAAAATAGATATCTAGATCAATGGAACAGGGTAGAAAGCCCAGAAATAAACCCACACACCTATAATCAATTAATCTACAACAAAGGAGGCAAGAATATACAATGGAGAAAAGACAGTCTCTTCAACAAGTGATGCTGGAAAACTGGACAGCTACGTGTAAACGAATAAAACTGGAACATTCTCTAATACCATATACGAAAATTAACTCAAAATGGATTAAAGACCTAAATGAAGACCAGATACTATAAAACTCCTAGAGGAAACATAGGCAGAACACTCTTTGACATAAATTGCAGCAATAGTTTTTTTTTGGATCCATCTCCTAGAGTAATGGAAATAAAAACAAAAATAAACAAATGAGACCTAATTAAACTTAAAAGCTTTTGCACAACAAAGGAAACTATAAACAAAATGAAAAGACAACTCACAGAATGGGAGAAAATATTTGCAAATGGTGTGACTGACAAGGGCTTAATTTCCAAAATATACAAACAGCTCATACAGCTCAATATCAAAAAAAAAAAAACCCAATCAAAAAAGGGGCAGAAGATCTAAATAGACATTTCTCCAAAGACATACAGATGGCCAACAGGCACATGAAAAGATGCTCAACATTGCTAACTATTAGAGAAATGCAAATCAAAAAACTACAATGAAGTATCACCTCACACTGGTCAGAATGGCCATCATCAAAAAAGTCTACAAATAATAAATACTGCCAGGTAGTCTGGTATTGCTATAACATTATTTCTTTATGTTTGTGCATTTGCCTAATAAATCTTTGTCAATATAATTAAATTTGACCTTTATTTTTATGATTTGTTCCCTTGTAAAGAGCACACAGATAAATTTTTAACCCAAGCTGACAGGGTTATTTAGTACGGTTATTAATGACATTAATTACAGATATTCTCTTTGCTTATATGTTTGAAATTCTGACATATTACTTCATACATTCTGTTTTATTGTGTCACCTTTGTGACACGAATAGACATTTTTCCAAAGAAAACATACAGATGGACAATGTGAAAAGATGCTCAACATCACTATCATCAGGAAAATATAAATCAAAACCACAATGAGATACCACCTCATTCACATCAGAATGACTATCATCAAAAACACAACACATAACAAATGTTGGGGAGGATGTGGAGAAAAGGGAACCCTCATGTACTGTTGGTGGGACTGTAAACTGGTGCGGCAAGTATGGAACACAGCATGGAGGTTCCTCAAAAAACTAAATGTAGAACTGCCATATGATCCAGTAATTTCACTTCTGGGTATTTACCCAAAGAAAACAAAAACACTAATTCATAAAAATATATGCACTCCAATATTTATAGCAGCATTATTTACAATAGCCAAGATATGGAAGCACCTACATTCTTGAGAAGAAAATGATGGCAGCCTGTTCCCAGAGAAGTTTCAGGTATAACAAATAGGCACTAGTAGATTTGAGTAGTGCAGAGGTAGTTTATGCCTTTCTCTACATTTGGTCAGCTCTACTTTCTTATTGGCCTTGGCCACTTGCTGTGTTTCTTGGCTGATGGTCAATTCCATCCTTCTCACCATTGTCATTGCTCTTCATCTAAAACCACTGCCTCCCTCATATGCTTTGTATGACAAGAGTAAGACTTCAGTATAACTCTCACTATTATACCTGAGTGGGAAGTTATATAAACTCCAGCACCCAGGTCTGACCTAATGCAACTCACAGAGACTGTATTTTTATAGAAGTACTGGATAACATAATCCTAAATCAGAGGGACTCTGGCTGCCAAGAGGGGCTGGATAACATAAACCAGATATGGTGAAGGTAAAGTGTCATGTGGTAAACATTTAACATTGAGAGACAGGTGATAAGAAGGAGCCAGCAGATTATTTGCTCATTCTTCTGGCCCAGATGGATGTTCTGACATCTCACCAGGGATGACAAATGTGACCAAGAAAACAACTAAGTTTCTTATGAGGCAGGGATAAATTTAGCTTTGCAACACTTTTTATTTGCTCTCTCTAAAGTTATGGTACTTCCTTTTTTCAATCACTCTTGCTTCACTGGATTGTAACCAATAAAGAAGAAGCATGTAAGCTTTGCCTCAAGCCAGTTTTTAAGGAAGAAGACGATTTTCATTGCATTATACATTATAGTAATAGCCGCATATTTGACAAATACAATATTTATACCTTATTAATGATAAAAATATAGGAAATGTTATATTCTTCTGAACCCTCATTTTTTTAGTTTTTTGCTTCAAATCTCATTATTTTTTTATTGAAAGCCATTAGTTTTCCAACCATTATTAAATTTTATATTTAAATGGTTCTCTTGTTTGAAAAATACAATATATGTCATCACTGTTTGTTTTATAATTTAAGATATGACACATTATTTTTAATTCTGAATTTCCTATACTTGGTACATTCTTCAGGTGCAAAATTTTTTTGTAAAATTGTGAACAGAATCTAAATCAAATATTCTTCAATGATACATTACTCTGAGCCAATTAATATGCTGGATTGTATTGAAATTTTTGCTCAAAAATGGCATATTGGCTAGATATCTATTTTTAAATTCAAATATTCTCATCTTAATTTCTAAAGATATCTCTTCTTTTCTGATGTGCTTCTACTGCATTTGCTTGGTACATTTAATTAAATTCCACCATTTTTAATATATTTTCTAATTTTGCTCAAAGGATCTATTCTATCATCAATGAGTTTCACCACTATTGCATTTACTCTCATTTCTAAGTTTGTTAAATTTTCAAATTGTTGCCCTAATATAGTGATCATAAAAAATGCAATATCATTGGGACTTTGAGAAGCTAAATGAGATAATATATTTAAAGCACTTAGCACAAAGCACAGCACACAATAAGCACTCAGTAAATTTTAGATATTATTATTACTTTTGTTTTTACTATTTCCATTTGTACTAGGCTGAAAAATGTTTCCCCAAAATAACAGGCACTAATTTCCAGAATCTGTGAGACTCTTTTGCCATACCTTATATGGCAAATGACGTTATTAACTTAAAGACCTTGAGAGGGGATAATCCTGGATTATTTGGGTGGGCCCAAAATGCAGTTGCGCACTCCCTCCTGAGAGAGAGGCAGAGGGAGGTTCACACAGACGGAGGAAGGGAAGAAGCAGCCAGAAGAGGAGTAGGAAATGTGACAGTGGAGGCAGAGATCAGAGTGATGCAGTCACAAATTAAGCAATGATGGCAGCCACCTAATGCTGCAAAAGGCAAGGAACAAATTTTCCTCTAGAGCTTCCAGAGGTAGCACAGCCCTATGGACACTTTGATTTTGGTGAAGTGACACTGATTTCAGACTTCTGGACTCTAGAATATGAGAGACTAAGTTTCTGTTGTTTTATGACACCAATTTTGCAGTAATTTGTTATTGCAGCCATAGGATACAAATACACTATTACAATTATTACTATTTCAAGTTACACAAAATATTCTACTTAAGATATATCTCGAACAGAGAAACATTAAAATATTAAAATAAATGCACTATTTATAATTCAACATGATAGCAGGAGTTTTTAAAACAGGACACTGTCTTTTGTTTTAACTAGAAGAAACTAAATAGCAGTGATATTATTCAGCTTTCTGTTTTGCACGTGTGAAATTTAAGAAAACTGGGCATATTCAGCTTTTAGGCCACATTTAGCAGTAGTGACAGAAATTGAAACATCCTAAATTTGTCAAGGTAATCGTTCCCGAATAGCTTAGATACAGTCTCAGAATTCTTGACACAGCACCAAGAAAACCATTATAAAGTGATACAAGACAGCACATGTATAAAACAAATGTACTATCTTAAGCAAAAATTGTGAAATGAGAAAATAGAAGTATATTTTTGTGACTAGAGTTTTGATTTATATTTTATTCTCACTTCCCTACCCTTACATTCTAATTTTTTATGTTTCTCTTAGCATTAAGATAAAAACCATAAATAATTTTCCAGGAAAGATGCAGCATCAATATATTGTTTTGCTGAATATTTGGGATTATACTTGTGATTTCTCCTAAATAATGTCTCAGCTAAGTATGAATTTCTAGGGAAAAGATATCTTCCTCTGAAATTAAAGAAGTGCAGAAAGATAGCTATTCAGCCTGAATTTCATTCTTTTATATAAACTACATTTGCCTTTTAAAAAATTTCCCCTGATTGGGCTGATTATTGTATATATTGCCTTAATGATTGGAGATGTAAAAATAATAAATCAAATACTCTATGTATCACATGGATATATAAACAGTGTGAGCCCTAAATCTACAATGGTTGTATAAAACTGAATACTAAACAACTAAGGCAGAATTTTAGGTAAAATCTGATATATTTTGTCCAATAGCCATTTGGCCACAACATACTATAATGACTAAGAGTATGGGTTCGGAAGCTAGCTTCTCTCCATTTTTATTACACTTCTGCCACTTGCTGATTATGCCTTGATTTTCTCAATACTTACTGGTCTATTTAATACATATAAAACACTTAAAATATTGCCTGAAAACATAAAATTTGTTCAGTAACTTTTATTAGCTTTTTATTATTATACAAAGCTTGAATTTCTAGGGAAATTTTTTAATGCCAGGAAGAGTCAGTTTTGTCATTGCGATACAGAGCTAAGGTGTAGTGCAGCTGCTTCCAAGCATTTGAGGGGCAGCAGGGGAATGAAGAAGCAATCCTACTGGGTCATAGCTAGCTTTTTTCTAGCTTGTTTGACTTGTAATAATAAAGACTATTATGCCAACAATCACGAGAATTATTGACCTGTAATTTTATTTTTTAATAGCCTTGCCAGATTTTTCTATTAAGGTTATGCCAGCTTTATAAATTGAGTTGGAAAATATTCCCTCCTTTTCTACTTGCAGAAAAAAAAAGTAAGATGAACGCCATTTCTTACTTGAATGGTTGATAGAATTTATCAGCGAAAGCCTCTAAGCCTAAAGTTTTCTTTGGGAAAAGTTTAGATAATGAATTAAATTTTCAACATATAGATGTATTCAGAGTTTATTTTCTTACATAACCTTTTGTAAATTATATTTTCAACAAATTTAAACACTTTAAGTTCTCAAAATGTGTTGGTATGAAGTTGTTTATATTACTCTCTGATTATCATTTTAATGTCTGTAAGTTCTTTGCTGACAATCCATTTATTTTATTTCTGCTTTTGCTGATTTGGGTTCTCTGGTTTTTGCTGGAGTATGGGGAAAGATTGTCAATATTGTTTATATTTTCAAAGAACTAGGTTTTGGCTTTGTGAATTTTTTCTGATTTTAGTCTTTTATCTATTTCATCAGTGTTCTACCTTCATCATTTTCTTCCTTCCATCTATTTTTGTATTACTTTTTCTTTTATTGTATCTTAAAATGGAAACTCAGGTCATTGATTTTAGAACATTATTTTCTCTTATTATTTTAACTATAACTTTTCCTCTAAGTCCTGTTTTAGCTGCATCCTAACAAATTTTCATAAGTTATAATTCCACTCACATACTAGCTCTTTCTTTTATGGTTTCACAATGAAATTATATATATATATATATATATAATACTTATGTATGTATATATAATACTTATGTATATATAATTATATACTTATATATACTTATACTTCATGAAATTTGTCACCTCGGCTTCTCGTCCTGCTTTTTACAAGGATCTTATCTTTCCTTTCCCCATTGGCCCTATCCTGCTATCAGGGGGATTCTGCCCCCTGAATTGTCTCCATAGTGTGGAGCTTTCTGTTGGCAGGGGGTTGAGTTGTATTAATTTAGAGTATTTATAGGGTACAAACTGCTCTGGCACTTTAATTCCTGCTTTACTCCTGAAATTAATCTTGAGTAACTCTCCCTGGTTCCCACTGTTCTTTCAGACTAGCCCAACATTTCTCCAGTAACTCAAAATTTCAGCAGAAGCCAAGTTTGGTTCCTGTGCTTCTTCCCATACAGACACAATGTAAGTCTTGTAGCTGCCAGTGGTTTGTCCCCACTCACTTGTATTTATGAATCTTTAGAGATATTCTGCCACCAAGTTTTGCAACAGACATTTCTAAATGTCTTTAGTTTTACTATCCTAGTGGCTTTGTCTGTTTATATGGAAGAATTTGAGGACATAAAAAACAATAACTATGATCACGCCACCACCATCTTCTCCAAAAGCTCTCTTCTTGTAATTCTTTTACCTCCATTTTATAGAACTGACCTTTAGGCATCTATGAATTATTTTATAAATTACCTTATAAGCTATGGATATTAAAATATAGAGAGATTTCAATAAGCATAGAAAATTATAATTATTCTAATGAGTAGTCACTCAGTAACATTAATTTCTAATCTGCCTTAAGGATGTGAAGTACATATTTAACAAACTTACTACATTTCAGCTTCTTTTGAAAGCAAAATCTAGATGTCAGATATATAAAATGCCTACATTGTGAGCTTTATATTATACAAGTAGCTTGATGGGATTTTTCAGGGAATTTTCTAGGTAAACCATAACATTGATTTGGTAACAAATATACAGCACAGAATAATTTCTGAAACTAATACCTATGCATTTCAATTCAGCAGAAAATCAGTTGGGTCAGCGATGATGCAAAATAAATATACTGTGAAAACAAAGTAGCTTCTTTGTATTGGGTTTTAACTGCCTTTAGGGTTTTACATGCTTTGCTAAATTGAAATTTCATACACTAAGAATAACTCTGATAGCTCTACAGCTTCCTAATCCCATGCTTTTCTGACAACGCCCTTTCTAGAATAGAAAAGAAAATGAGAAGTTAATTGCTTAAACTCTGAAAAATGCTCTTCTTTGAACTCAATGAAGCACAAAGATAAATAGTGTAAAGGGAATGTAGCTCTATTTGTGACTGCTTGTAGTGTGAAATTGGTTGTTTGGTGATCTCTAAAGACTTGTTTTCTTTTCAAAACATTGTATGCTCCTCCTCCCTCTGACTATGAGAGGAAAATGGGAATGTAAAATAGAATTTGGATTAAGGGACATTCCTTTACTTAAACATATTTTAAATCATTCTGTTTCATTTTTGTGGTGTTTTGAATTTTATGAAAACCTTAACTGAAGGCTTCTATCATGATGTACTGTAGTATAATTACACGTCTTTTTTTGCCACTCTTTCATTTATTATTCATGATACTCATTCTATTTAATAATCATTTATTGTAATACAAATGTTTTGTTTTCTTTTTCCACGTGTATTTTGAAAATTTTCAACTAGGAATACAGAATCTCTTTGAAATCAGTTTGCAGGTTTATCACAGCCCTCTAGCCTCTAAACATAGCTCTTGACACAGTTTATAACATAAATTAGATTTTCACATGGATTTTATCATTTGGAAAAACACGAAATGTGTTTTATAAATAACATAAATTATATACATAACTGAAATATGTTTTGAAGTATTTATTTCACTAAAAAACTAGAATGAAGTTAACTAGAGTATGTAAGTTAATTTTCTATGAATTCTAAGTTGGTAACATGTATATTTAATATACCATGGAGAGAAAAAGTCAGTAAATTACATCTTTTGACCATTTATATATTGGTATTTCATGAAGTACTAGATTAAATGTAATTTCTACTAGTCTATATTGCACTATTTTGTCACTGTTCTTATTTACCTGAAATTAATAGTTCAACAAGTCATAGTTCCTTGAAGAAAATATTTTTTTCACATTCCTTTTTTGTCCAATATTTATTATGAAATAAATGCAAATATATAAAAATGTTGATACAAAATATCAACTGATATTTTATGCATCTACATACACATATATATACCTTAACTATCAGGTTTGTATTTATATATACATAGGTCAACTCATTTGAAATAAGTTCCAGAGCTAAAATATATAAAAAGTGAATTTGTGTCTGGCCATATTTGAATAACTGGCATCTCCAATATACAAGGTTTCATACTGGGCACGACACAGTAAAACTACTAAAAATCGGTGATAGAGTGAGCATCTTGCATGTATCCAACGTGAACAGACACATTTATACAGTTAAACATTGATATGAACAATGAATGATTACTTATAGAAGTAATACTGACATGAAGGTTCATATGATCCATAATGAGTTAATTTTTATATGATTCAAGGAAATAGTGGAGGTTCTAAAAATTTTTGTCTATTTCTGTCACTGATAATTCATATATCTAATCTAGGTCATCACTCAGTATGCCTCTGTTATTTTTCTTTCTTAACAATGGGTCAAATTACCTTCCCTTGCTTCTTGGTTTTTGATTAAATGCTAATATCTTGCTTTACAAAATTAGAGACTGCAGTATTATTATTAATTTTTTTTTTTGCGGTATGCGGGCCTCTCGCTCTTGTGGCCTCTCCCATTGCGGAGCACAGGCTCCGGACGCGCAGGCTCAGCGGCCATGGCTCACGGGCCCAGACGCTCCGTGGCATGTGGGATCTTCCCGGGACGGGGCACGAACCCATGTACCCTGCATCGGCAGGCGGACTCTCAACCATTGCGCCACCAGGGAAGCCCTACAGTATGTATTATTATTTGTTCACAGGAAAAGTCATGCCAAGTTAATAATATCTGTACGTGAGCTGAATCTGACTTTAGTATTGCCTTAGTTTGATTCAGCTCACCACTAGCTTCACATATTGTGAAGGCAGCATGAAGACTTATCCCTCAGTAGAGCACTGGATCTGAACACAGTGGAGATTCTGGTGTTCACTACCTGATCTGCATCCAAGGCACCAATGTTCCTAACTATGGAAGAGCCCTCTGCTTTGAAATGTGGACAACTGATTTGGGTGTTACTCTAGTTCTCCTTGTTCTATCATCCCACCAGCAGTTTTCTATCTCTCATTATAGAGGGGCACTTCCCCTCTATAAACCTGCCTTACACAATGAGGACTTGACATTTCTTACCAGGTTGCCTGTGGCTCTCTCTTCCTGGCTGCAGCTTGTAGCAAGCCATTATCTTTCACTTATAGAGGATGTGTTCAGACTTTGAGGATACCTCTCTCAGTTTTCCTACCCTGATTCCAGTCTTTGGGCTACTATACACTTACTAAAAGTCCATGGGGAAGTGCTGGCCAGTAGCTACAGATGCATTCTGTGGCTGTGGTTCCTGCAGTCTTTAATCTCTTATGCCAGGCCAGTTGCAGCTAGTTAAATATGATTAAAACATGGCTAGTTTCTCCTTAATCCCATCTGTAGTGTATCCTCTTTGTCCCACTACTTTATCAAGGATGAAGGCCAAGGTGGATCACTTCTCTACTAGAAATGACAACTTACATTCTGAAATTTAGTTCAATTAATTTTCTTCCATGCTCAACCACCTGATAGGCTTGAAAAAATATACTGTTTCCACTTGTCCAGTTTGCTCTTATGTGTAGGGTGGGAGCAATCTTCTTTTGCAAGTTTCTACATCCTAATTAGAAGCTATAGTTTACTGGATTTCTCTTTAAGTTGGTAATTATAAAAGCATATATAATTCAAATTTTAATTCCACTTTCATGGGTATGACATATTTATAAAGGAATAAGCTCCTACTTATTGTTTTCAGCCCCCTTGTACATCATATTATGTTTAATTATCATCACTTCTTCATTAACTATCTAAATTCTATTGTTTGATTTAAAAAGTATAATTCATCCATAGAACTCTGTTTCTTCAGTCTCCTGTACCATATATATTTGCTAGAGTTCATCTGTCTCATATATTTAAATTTTATATTGAACAGCTTTGATTTTGTTTATAAATTATTGTCCACTTTATGGTGGAAATGAGCTTATCAAAATCGACATATTAGAGAAAATACATAATAATATATCTTTCTAAGCATTAAAATGGGACAAGTGTAGTACATCCACTTATGCGAGTCATCAATTTGAGTACATTTACAATTGCAAGAATTCATTATATTGACACTCAGAAAGAGCCATTCAAACGTCAACTTCTCTTAAACTCAGAATCTGAATAGTTCCTGAGAGATGTGACAGAAGTGAGTAAAAGAGAAAAACAAAATTAAACAGATACACACAAAAAAGTCACAGTCAGGTAGCCTACAAATATTACTGGAAAAAAATCTAGGTCACTGAGTAAGTATATTTTCTTTAGGGATACTGAGTAGTATTTAGATTAATCAGTGGTTGTGATGAATGACAAAGATAAGAAATATATGCATTACCTAAAGAGTATATTAATTTTCCCTAATAGATTTGTTCTAATATATTAAATGTTAAGAAGTAAATTACAGAAAAACTACTTAAATATACAATCTTGAATAAAGTTGTCAAACTAATAGAAATTCAAAATAACAGCCATAAAAAGAAAACAAAACTAAATATAGAATCAACTATAATTCTATTTATTAAGCTGAATCTGTTAGAGAAAAACATTTATTTAATAATAAACAGATGTGGAAATGAAAACTCAAGAAACCCAGTGGGACCAAAAACACTTAAGGTTTAGTCATTTCTACACTGGAAACTATTCCAAGACATGTTTTATTGTTACCACAGCAGTTTTCATGTTAAATAGTGACTTATTTATTATTTTTAAATGACATATGAAAAACCAGGATTAACTGTTCTTCCACTGAATAATATAGCTGACTAACCAGTCATTTCAACAATAAATATGAGAAATGGAGATTCTTTAAATGTAATTCAAATATGTGGAAAAGTTCCAATATCTATGGAAATGAATGGTACATTTTGATTTTAAAAAGATCAAGAAGCCAAAGCCTTGAACATGTCTGGTAAAGCTTCAGCGAACATGTGCTATGGAAGACCTGGGTTTCACTTAGACAGTCAAATAAATGCATTTATAAATGTTAGCATACTATGACACTGAGGAATACAGTTTAACTGGAAATCAAAATTAAGTAAAGGAAAATAGAACCAAGCTGGATTTTGAATCTGAACTATATACATTGTTCATTTTTCTCTTTAGAAGAGAATATTAGAAAGTTGTTTTAAGGTAAATAAACTATTAAATAGAAAAAATCAGTCACTGAAGAACAACAGAGGACTGTGTTTTGCCCATTCCAGAGATCTGATCTGGGTGTGTGTGTGTATGTCTGTGTGTCTAGATCTAAGGACTCCTATAGAGATAGGAGGCTATGGGGTTTGAAGAAAGATGCAGCTGAAAAAGAAAAAATGGAAAGGAATGTAAAAATCTTTTAAGGGAACTAGATATTTTGTAATAAAAAATAACGTGGAGGGACTTCCCTTCCGTGGCACAGTGGTTAAGAATCCGCCTGCTGATGCAAGGGACACGAGTTCAATCCGTGGTCAGGGAAGATCCCACATGCCATGGAGCAACTAAGGCCATGCACCATAACTGCTGAGCTTGCACTCTAGAGCCTATGAGCCACAACTACTGAAGCCCGAGCGCCTAGAGCCTGTGCTCTGCCAACAAGAGAAGCCACCGCAGTGAGAAGCCCGCGCACCACAATAGAGTAGCCCTTGCTCACCGCAACTAGAGAAAGCTCGCGCGCAGCAAGAAGACCCAATGATGAAGACCCAACACAGCCAAAAATTTAAAAATAAATAAATAACTTTATTAAAAGAAAGTAACTTTGAAACATTTGACTTAAGTTCCAGTATACAAACTCTACTGAGAATCACAGACTTGCAATGTCCTAGGCATTTCTTTCTTTAACATTCTTGCTCTGTATTTGAAAACCTCTGGTGATACCAAACTGTCACTCCTTCTCACTTTGCATTAAGATATAAAATTGCCTTCATAAATTATAAAAAATTGATTTGTTTTTATATCAGAAATTAAAAACAAGCAGGACAGTGACGTCATGGAGAGGAAAATGAATCTTGGAGAGGACAACTGTCTCAAATTATATACACAGAAGCTTTCACCTCCTGCCACATTCAGATGTGCCTGTTTTCTATCCCTACTGTTACTCATTGTATTAGTCAGGGTTCTTCAGGAAAACAGAACCAACAGAATGTGTATGTGCATGTGTATATATCTATATCTATCTATCTATCTATCTATCTATCTATCTATCTATATATATATATATATAGAGAGAGAGAGAGAGAGAGAATGAGAAATTTATTTTAAGGTGGCTCATGCAATTGTAGAGGCTGGCAAGCCCAAAATGTTCAGGATAGGCCTCAGGTTGAGACCAGGAAATGCTGTAATTCAATTCAGAAGACCATGTGCTGCCAGAGTTCCTTCTTTTTGGGGAGAGGTAAGTTTTTGTCCTGTTAAGGATTTCAACTGTTTGGACAAGGTCTATCCACGTTATGGAAGGTAATCTTATTTATTCAAAATCTACTAGTTTAATTGTTAATCTCATCAAAAGCCACCTTTCAGAAACATCCAGAAAAATGTTTGAAAATATCTGGGCAATATGACCCAGCCAAACTGACACATAAAATTAACCCTCACACTCATCTTATTTTCTTTTGGGTCACAATTTGATTTCCATTTGTCTTATCTCCCACATGTAAGATAAACTGGGGAGATAAAGTAATATGTCTCCATTCATAGTCAAACTTCTGAAAGAGTTATTCATTTTGTTCTCTCCACATCTTAATATTCTTTTCAAAATTTACTCTTGTTTTCCCTTAAAATTTCTTATGTTAGTTTCCATTAAAACAAAATATATTTTCCCTTATTCCTTCCTGATTAATTCTTAACATTATGCACTAGTCCTGTTTTCTCTATTCAGTTTCTAAAAGCTGAAGTTCTTAGAGTTCAATATTGGGCTGTCTCATATATCACTTCCATCAGGAATCTCAGTTATTGCCATAATTTTAAATTCCATCTGTAGGGTAATTAAAACATTAACATAGTCAGAATTATCTTTGCTTCTGTTCCACACCTACAAAGACAACTGCATATTTGATGTCACCATTTAGTCATCTCATGAATATCTCAAACTTAAAATGTCCACATAATAAAAATACTTCTCCTCCAGTCTCCCACCCCTCAAACAGATGCTCCATTTACTAGCCAGTGAGACATTTTCTTGACACCACTCCTCTCCTTCATCTCCTACATTTAAACCAGCAACAATTTCCTCTGAGTTTCTATATTAACTTCCTATTGCTGCAATAATAAATTACCACAAAGTTAATGGTTTAAAACAAAACAAATTTATTCTGTTATAGTTCTGAATGCCAGAAGTCTAAAGTCAGGGACTTTGCAGGGCTGTGTTCCCTCTGAAGAATTCATAGCAGATTAATTTCCTTGCCTTTTCTAGCTTCTAGAAGCTGCTTACATTCCTAGGCATGTGGCCCCTTTCTGTATCTTTAAGGCCAGCAATGTAACATTTGCTGTCTCCCTCTCTCCTTCTCTCCTCCCCTGCCTCTCTTTCTCACCTCTGCTTTCATCATCACATCAAGTCTTCTTTCATCATCACATTCCCTTCTCTGACTCTGAGTCTCCTTCCTCCCCTATTTTCTTATAAGTACCCTTGTGGTTACATTGGGCCACCCAGATAACCCTAGATAATTTCTCCATATTCAAGATGCTTAATTTAATCACATCCTCAAAGTTTCTGTCCCTATGGAAAGTACCATATTCACAGGTTCCAGGAATTAGGATGTGACTATCTTGGGGGGTCATTATTTGGCCTAACACATTGTCCTTTCAAATCATTATTTGAATCTCTACTCCACTTTTCTACTTATACTTTCCAAGCCCAAGATAACATTACCCTTTCCTGGAATGACTTCCTGACTGGTTTCTAATTACCACTATGCACTCTTCCAGTGCATTTCCCACTTAGTGACCACAACTGGCCTCATTAAAGAAAAATACGATCATATTATCTACCTTAAAAAATTTTAACAGCTTTCCATTGCATTTAGTGTAAATGTCATAATCTTCAATGTGGCCTTGCATAATCTGACTCCTCTATAAAATCTCATACTTCATCTAATGCTCCTGCTTACTTAATCACTACACAACCAATACATGGCTTCCCATTTAGCCGAACTCATTATAAGTCTTTGCAAATTCTTTTACTCTGTAATGCTTTCCCCTGACTCTTTATAATGCAATATGGTAGTACATGGTCTGTGTTATAAAATAAGTTAAACCTACAAGGTCTTTATTATCCAGGATATTTATAAGTGTAACTCTTGAACTGTATAGTACTTTGAAAAGAGCTCCAAATGCTTTCAATGTCTCTTCTTTCTTTAAGTTCATGAATTTCAATGCAAATGTAAATCTTCTATAGCAGTACTTTTTCTTTCATCTTAATAGAAAAGCAGTTTATCTGCATTTGCTTTCAGATTAACTCTCCACCCTTACTTTCTATGTTTTATAGTGCTGGTAAATAATTCTCCTGACTCCTTTGCAAACTAACTTCCAGTTCTATTCAGCCAATGGGAGGTCTTAGTGGATGAATGGAAGACAAGAGGAAGAAAGAAGCTAAGGTATTCTCACTCACTGCATTGGGTAGCATGTTTGGCAGAGACTGAGTCTTCTCCATCGCTCTAGTTTCTGATAGTCAGCACCTCCATCATAGTTCCAGCTACTCTCAGCCAAGTCTCCAAATTCAGTTGTTTGGCCACAGCTCCTGGTCTCTGTCCACACTAAATGCTCTAGTCATAGGGATGAAGATAGCTTCCTTACTGATTGTATAAGTCAGGGTTCTCCAAAGAAACAAAACCAATAGGATGCACATATACATATCATGTGATATGTATGTATAAAGATATATATATATGATGCATATATACATACACTCTATATATGTGTGTGTGTATATATACATATGTGTGTGAGTATATATATATATGTATGTATGTATGTATATTTGTGTGTCAACTGAAGAAAAATGTACAACCTAAAAGCTGTGAGTTGAGTTCTATTAAGGGATCTTACTGAGGACTGTAGCCTGGAAGACAGCCTCTCAGTAGCTCTGAGGAACTGCTCTGAAGAGGTAGGGGAGGAGCCAGGATATATAGGAGGGTTTTTTCTTTCTGGAATAGAATATGTAGTCAAACAACAAAAGATGACTGCTAATCACAAAAAACAGACATCTCAGGTTAATGATTTTAGTGCTTTTCTATGTGTGGGAAGATGTAAGAACCTGGGTTAATTGAAATTATTCCTTTGATATGCATCTTAACTATCTAGGGCCACTATCCAAAGCACAGAATGCTTCCTGTTTTTCTTCATTCTGAATTCCCCTCAGGGTGGGCAACTGCAGTGGCTAATGGCTTAATCTTTGCAGAACTGGAATGGTGGGCAACACTCCTTGTTCACATGTGATTGTAAATATATACAAGGGTATAGACATACAAGGATTTATATATACAAGGAGACCATATCTATCTATTGATAGATAGATAGATAGATCGATATACATATAGATATGGTCTCCTTATAAAGGCCATTCAAAGATTTGCAGGCAAGCTAGATACCCAGTAGAATCAGTGGTGTAGTTTTCGTCTGAGTCTGAACGCCTGAGAACCAGGAGAGTTGATGGGGTAGTTCCAGTTGAAGCCTGCCAGTCTCTAAACCCAGGAGGAGCCGATATTTCAGTTTGAGTCCAAAGGCAGAAAATATTTTTATATTCTAGTCAAAGTCTGTCAGGCAGAAGAATTCACTCTTACTCAGAGGAGGATCAAAGTTTCTGTTCTACTCAGGTCTTCAACTGATGTGTAAGGCCCATCCTTACACATTGCCCTACATTAGACAGGGCAATCTGCTTTACTCTTCGACCCGTTTAAAAGTTAATCTCATCCCAAAACCTAACAGAAACACCTAGAATAATATTTGACCAAATCTGGGTGCCCTGTGCCTCAGTCAAGTTGACGCATAAAATTAACCGTCACACGGATGTTGCTAATTTCTAGGTGGCATCACTACAGTTTGTATTTTCAGGTCTTCCTTCACATGAAAAAAAAATTACCTGATTTAATTCTTTTTTACATACATAGAGTACTTTCCATTTTTCTGAATGGCTCTTGACTGATGTACCAGGTTTCCTTTCTGAATGGGTAATTTCCCCTTCCTTGGGCTCTACTTACCTCCAATATCTACATTTACCACAATTTATTCATCTTTTTAAAAAAACCCATGATTTGTAAATAAGTGTATAAACATGATTTTTACTCCTCTTCCCAGTTATTTTCTTTGGTAAATCAGGGTACACATTTATGCACTCATTGCCCTTTCCCGCATTTTCCCTTGCTTCTAAAGGAGCACTTTATGTACCTCAGGTTAAGAAAAATTTTTGAATAGTTTCTCCCCTTGATTCAACTCAGTCTTTTCCCTCATTTGTATATTGTCTTATCAAGGTAATTGTTTCAAAAATTAATGAGTGAAAGGTGAGGAAAATGGCATGCATTTATATAATAAATTGTAAGTTTATATATTATACGAAGACTTGCAAAATCTTCTGTTGTTCTATGATATTACTGCTTTATTTAAATAAATATCTATAAATAAAATTGAAACATGATAAAGCTAGTATCTAACTTATCTGTTTTAAAATGATTCAGATATAGTTAAAATAGAAAGTTACCTTTAATAATGTGATTTCTCAAAAGAAAATTACAAGCAAATAACTGCTACATGTCAACTACATGAGTTAGAAAACACAATAAAGAAATGTGATAGAGTTTGGCTTGGCTAGAAAGCTTCTAATTGTCATTGATCAAAACCATAGCTTTACTAGAATTTCACCTGCATCAGGAAGAAGTCACTCAGGCTTGAAGTTCAGAAAGGAAATTTTGTAAATAAAACAGTCAGAGTAGCATGAGATGCAGAAAACATATTTAACTAGATGTTATGTATAAACAGTGAATATCCAGAATCCTTCTGACAATTATTAGAGACCCACCCAGAACACAGATAGGAAGGCTCTTTGTAAATAAGATTCTATATTAAACCTGGTGATTCATAATTATCACACAAACTGAACTCACTTGGAATTGCAATACATTTAATGTTTTCTTCTAGGTTTAATGTTTTCCAGATTAAATTGTTCATTAAAGATATTTAAGTCCAGATGGACAGCAAAACAGTGGTAATTCTATAAAAACCTCTCCTTATATAAAAGGCTTAAACACTCCTCAAACATAAGATTTATGATAGAAACTTAGAGTTAAATATGACACCAAATATATTAATGTTTGAACAGAAATAATTTTCTCTTAGTTCAATTGCAAGATTATTGAAAATAACTTTTAATATTTTTAGGTAACTTAGATCATCTTAGAAATTACCAGCAACTTTCTTAATTAAATATTTTATGAGAGACTAATGTGACTGGAACACGCATTTTTCCAACAATTGAAAAAAATTATTTATTAGTAAATCTGATTATTAATTATATTAATATTAATCAAATATTTTCATTTCTTGACTAATGAGAAATTTTTAATTAAGCTTTCACTTTCTTATTGATTTGAGGACCATTTTCCCAAACATATCCCCTGAGGTTTATCTGAATACTTGTCATCATGGTTACCTCTCTGGATTCATGTTCATCTTCTTAAAATCAAGTCTTCGCAGGAAGTATACATTGCTCTATAATTCCCATACAAAAAGTACTAATTTTTAGTGATCTCTACCCCAGGAAATAATTATTTCCATTCTATATTCTCTGTTTTCTGCTCAACTTTTGCTTATTCTTTATCTCCCTACCCAGTTTAGAGTAAAGGGTCTTGGTGTCACATACAGTAACCAGGCTTCTTTCCATCCTTTCTTCTCCTGAAGAGTACCTGACACCTGCTGACTACACCATGCTCAGATTTTATATCTTAACCCAGTTATGGATGCAATAAAATGTGAAACTTAGTAAAAGAGAGTCTTCTTGTACTGGGCTGAGGAAATCTGCATCTAGAAGATGGGAAAATAACTGCGTGTGTGAAATAATATAAAAGCATTTAAAAAATACTAGAAAAGTGACTAAAAGATACTGTGCAGCTTGAATGCTCTAAAGAAGTTCCAAAGAGTTCAAAAAAGGAGACAACAATTATTTCCTTCTCCCCACACAACCCAAAAAATCAAGATTCAGATGGGCTAAAGGAAAGATTTCAGTTCTAAATAAGGAAGAAATTCTGTGTGTGTGTGCGTGTGTGTGTGTGTGTGTGTGTTTGGGGGGGTGTAGTTCAAATACATAGAGTTAAAAGGTAACTGGCAACCAGTTACATACCCAAGTACCCTTCTCCCAGCAACCAAATCACTAAGTGGCATTTAACCAAGCATTCTTTTATTTTTGCATCTAGTCTAAAAATGATTATCTAACCATTCACTTTCTATAAAATATCACAAGTATCAGTCAAACTTTGGGCTACTGGAAGCTCCGCAACGGGAGACGCCACAACAGTGAGAGGCCCGTGTACCGCAAAAAAAAAAAAAGAGTACTATCAAAAATATAAAAAGAATTAAAAATCAATCAATTAAAACTATTAAAAATCAACAGTGAGAATATAAAAACCCTGATTAAAAACTGGAGAAAAGATCTGAATAGACACCTGACCAAAGAAGATACACAGATGGCAAGTAAGCATATGAAAAAAATGCCCAACATCATACGTCATAAAGGAATGGCAAATTAAAACAACACTGAGATACGACCATACACCTATTAAAATGGACAAAAACTGAAACATTCACAACACCAAGTGCTGGTGAGGATATGAAGCAAAAGGAACTCTCGTTCATTGCTGGTGGAAATGCAAAATGTCACAACTACTTTGCAAGACTGGCAGTTTCTTACAAAATGAAAAATATTCTTACCACATGATCCAGCAATCATGCCCCTTGGTATTCTTTTTTTTTTTTTTTTGCTGTACGCGGGCCTCTCACTGCTGTGGCCTCTCCCGTTGCGGAGCACAGGCTCCGGACACACAGGCTCCGCGGCCATGGCTCGCGGGCCCAGCCGCTCCGCGGCATGTGGGATCCTCCGGGATCGGGGCACGAACCCGTGTCCCCTGCATCGGCAGGCGGACTCCCAACCACTGCGCCACCAGGGAGGCCCCCCTTGGTATTCTTTCAAGTGGTTTGGAAACATGTCCACACAAAAAGCTGCACAGGGATGTTTATAGTAGTTGTATTCATGATTGCCAAAATTTGAAAGCAACCAAGATGTTCTTCGATAGGCGAATGGATAAACAAACTGTAGTATATCCAAGCAATGCAGTATTATTCAGTGTTCAAAAGAAATGAGGTACAATCCATGAAAAGATATGAAGGAACTTTAAATGCATATTAATAAGTGAAAGAAGGCAACATGAAAAGCCTACATACTGTATGATTCCAACTATATGACTTTCTGGAAAAGGCAAAACTATGAAGATAGTAAAAAGATCAGTGGTTTCCAGGGGTCAGGGTAGAGGGAGGGACAAATAGGCAGAGCTCAGGATTTTTAGGGCAGTAAAAGTACTCTGTGTGATAATATAAAGGTGAATACATGTCATTATACATTTGTCAAAACCCATAAAATGTACTACACAAAGAGTGAATCTTAATGTAAACTATAAACTTGGTATGATAATGATTTGTTGATGTAGGTTAATCAATTGTAACACATGTACCACACTAGTGTGGGATGTTAATAAAGGGAGGCTCTGAATGTGTGGGTCAGGAGGTATATGGCAACTCTGTGTACTTTCTGCTTAGTTTTGCTGTGAACCTAAAACTGATCTAAAAGTAAACTCTATTTTATTTTATTTTTTAAAATTGTTATTGGAGTATAGCTGATTTACAATGTTGTGTTAGTTTCAGATGTAGAGCAAAGTGAATCAGTTATACATATACATATATCCACTCCTTTTTTTTTTTTAGATTCTTTTCCCATATAGGCCATTACAGAGTATTGAGTAGAGTTCCCTTTGCTATACAGCAAGTTCTTATTAGTCATCTATTTTATATATAGCAGTGTGTATATGTCAGTCCCAATCTCCCAATTTATCCCTCCCCCCTCTTATCCCCTAGTAACCATAAGTTGTTTTCTACATCCATGGCTCTACTTCTGTTTTGTAAATAACTTCATTTGTACCCTTGTTTTAAGATTCCACATATAAGTGAAAAGACAACCCTCCGAATGGGAGAAAATATTTGCAAATGAAGCAACCAACAAGGGATTACTCTCCAAAATATACAAGCAGCTCATGCACTCAATATCAAGAAAATAAATAACCCAATCAAAAAGTGGACAGAAGATCTGAATAGACATTTCTCCAAAGAAGACACACAGATGGTCAAAAAGGCACACGAAAAGATACTCAACATCATTAATTATTAGAGAAATGCAAATCAAAACTGCAATGAGGGGCTTCCCTGGTGGCGCAGTGGTTGAGAATCTGCCTGCCAATGCAGGGGACACAGGTTTGAGCCCTGGTCTGGGAAGATCCCACATGCTGCGGAGCAACTAGGCCCATGAGCCACAACTACTGAGCCTGCGCGTCTGGAGCCTGTGCTCCGCAACAAGAGAGGCCGCGATAGTGAGTGGCCCGCACACCATGATGAAGAGTGGCCCCCGCTTGCCGCGACTAGAGAAAGCCCTCACACAGAAACGAAGACCCAACAGAGCCAAAAATAAATAAATTAATTTAAAAAAAACTACAATGCGGTATCACCTCACACCAGTCAGAATGGCCATCATCAAAAAAATCTACAAACAATAAATGCTGGAGAGGATGTGGAGAAAAGGGAACCCTCCTACACTGTTAGTGGGAATGTAAATTGGTAGAGTCACTGTGGAAACATTATGGAGGTTCCTTACAAAACTAAAAGTAGAACTCCATATGACCCAGCAATCCCACTTCTTGGCATACACCCAGAGGAAAACAAAATTCAAAAAGTTACATGTGGGACTTCCCTGGTGGCACAGTGGTTAAGAATCCGCCTGCTAATGCAGGGGACACGGGTTCGAGCCCTGGTCTGGGAGGATCCCACATGCCGCGGAGCAACTAGGCCCCTGAGCCACAACTACTGAGCCTGTGCGTCTGGAGCCTGTGCTCCGCAACAAGAGAGGCTGTGATAGTGAGAGGCCCGCGCACCGCGATGAAGAGTGGCCCCCGCTTGCCACAACTAGAGAAAGCCCTTGCACAGAAACAAAGACCTAACCCAGCAAAAATAAATAAATAAATTACTAAACTCCTACCCCCAACATCTTAAAAAAAAAAAAAAGAATCCTCCTGCCAATGCAGGATATATGGGTTTGAACCCTGGTCCGGGAAGATCCCACATGCCGTAGAGCAACTAAGCCTGTGTGCCACAACTGCTAAAGCCTGCGCACCTAGAGCCCATGCTCCACAACAAGAGAAGCCACTGCAATGAGAAGCCCGCACACTTCAATGAAGAGTAGCCCCCGCTCACTGCAACTAGAGAAAGCCTGCGCCCAGCAACAAAAACCCAACACAGTACCAAAATAAATAAATTTACTTATTTATTTATATATAAAAAAAAAGTTACATGTGCTCCAGTGTTCACTGCAGCACTATTTACATTAGCCAGGACATGGAAGCAACCTAAATGTCCATCAACAGAGGAATGGATAAAGAAAATGTGGCACATACATACAATGGAATACTACTCAGCCATAAAAAAGAACAAAATAATGCCATTTGCAGCAATGTGGATGGACCTAGAGATTGCCGTTAGTGAGTGAAGTAAGTCAGACACAGAAAGACAAGTAAAGTCTATTTTAAAAAATTAAATCCAAACTAAGTGAATTACTATCTCCACACATCTAACTCTCTAGTGTGATTTTTTTTAACACATGGACTCTAGATAAGAAAGTTACAATTACTAAGGTATTCAATATATGATTTCTGCTTAACCAAATGAGGACTTCTATGTGTGAATAAAATGTAAGTGCATTTTTAGATATATGATATCCTAAATAACTCTTCTCCATGAAAATAAAGTAATATCCACAAATCACACATTTCAATTTTGTCGAAGAGAAATAATGAACCAACCTGTTATTGTGTTTTCATGGACTGATGGCAGATTGTTTTTTTCTATACAAGACATTTATTCCTAGTTTTGAATTTTGTCTTTTCGTTTGGATTTGGTCTCTTTTCATAATTTTTCCCTAGAATATGTTTAACATTTTGTTACCCATATGCTTCTACTATATTTTATGTATTGTCTTTGGGCCATTAAGCCAATAGAAAGTAATTCTTATTCTGGCTCTCTCTTCCATGAGTGATTACTATCATTTCCTCCTCTTGTCATTTTCATCATTTTGTTTCTTCCTCTGTAATCTAAATAAGTATACTAAAGTTGTTCTCCATATCTTTTTCCTCCCATCTTTCCTTCCTACTCTCCTTCCTTCTTTTCTTCTTAACTGCCAGTTCCCTATTTCAATAGTGCAAGTACTTATGTGCCATCTGTCCAAACAAGAAAATTATAAATCATTGTACTTAGAGGACTCCAATGAAACAAAAAAGTCCCTGCCCAGTCACGCCTGATTTACTCCAATCAGTTAACAAGCCTATGTACTCTACTAGAACTTCTGATTAGCTTCTCATGAAACATAAATAAAGGTAGACAGACAAGGATAATAAACTGTCTGCGGATATCTCTTATGGAATATCTCTAATATACAAGAAAGAGAACAAAAGCAACAAGTAGAAGCAATGGAAATGTAAGTAAAGAGAGTTAATGCAGAAAGGAAAATAAAATTATAAATAAATATGTAATAATATCATTCTATAGATAAGAGAATACTTTGACCTGGTTCACAAGAACTGTGATGTTCTAATAAAGAAACAAAGAGAATCAGAAAAAATTAGAAATTAAGAACAGGCAGCAAAAGTTTAAAATTAATAGAACAAGAGCTTCCATTTCCAAGAAGAAAGAGTTGATATACTTTTCCCTATTCCACCTTCTAAGTATAAACAGAAACTCTGGATATTACATATAAGACATACATAAGAATACAGGTAGAGAGAAGACAGCAACCAGCTAGGAATCTCATGTCCAAATAACAAAATGGTAGTGACTTGCCTGGGTTTTCATTTTGCCTCCTATACTACAAATTTGATGCTAAAGAATCTGGAAATACAAAAATGGACACAATATTTTTTTAAAAGCCCCAACAAAAGTCAACAGACTCATGGGGCTTCCCTGGTGGCGCAGTGGTTGAGAGTCCGCCTGCCGATGCAGGGGACACGGGTTTGTGCCCCGGTCCGGGAGGATCCCACATGCCGCAGAGCGGCTGGGCCCGTGAGCCATGGCCGCTGAGCCTGCACGTCTGGAGCCTGTGCTCCGCAGCGGGAGAGGCCACAACAGTGAGAGGCCCGCGTACCGCAAAACAAACAAACAAACAAAACAAAACAAAACAAAAAAAAAGTCAACAGATTCAGGAAGGGGCATCACAGCATAGGAAAAACAGGAAACTTTCAGGAATAATTGTGCTAGCTAACTAAACACCACAGGATGGGAAAACTGTGTCTCCTTCTAGCCTTGCCAGCAAAGACCAAGGAGGTAGTCTACATTTCCACAGTTGCCAGGCTGTAACAAGGAGCCCCAATTCCCCTACCTCCAGCTGTGGTGTCAGTGAAGGTAGAGTACAGAGCTGGGACTTTCATCCCCATTGGGCTGTAACAAGCTCCCAAGATAACAGTAGAGACCATGCAGGGAACCTGGATTTCTATCCACATCTGGCAGTAAGGAGGGGTAATTCCCCCTTCCTCTGAGGTCATGCCAGAGGGGACTAGAAAAGGTCCCCTCATCATTATCCAACAGTAAGGAGACCACTTATCCCCAGGACTCCTACCTGTGGTGTCAGTGGAAGCCATATGGGGTGCTGTAATGAGGCACTCCTACCCTTCTTGTTCAGGAAACTGTCAGAGGTGAGCCAGAACTCCCATTCCACTGAGCAATAATGAGGAGTGCCCGCCAAGGTAACAATGGAGGACAAGGGGATAAACTGGACTTCTACCCCCACTTGGAAGTAATGAAGTGGTAGCTCTGCCAGAGAGGTGTCAGAGGAAGCCAGATAAAACAAAGTTTAAATATGATCAAGAGTCTCATAACATAGTACACAAATGTCCAGATTTCAACTAAAAATAATTTATCATACTAAGAAGCAGGAAGATCTCAAACTACATGAAAAAATAATATTAATTATATATGAACATTAAGATGACAAGATTAGAATTATTTGACAAAGATTTTAAAGCAGCCAGCATCTTAGCTCTGCCACCTTCCAGTTTTGACTTTAAGGAAGCTAAAAGATAAATAAGAAGAAGAACTATCAAAGCATTATAATGATCATATGAAAACACAAATAAAAAGTATTTGGTACCTCAATCAATCAATCAATCAACAGGCCCACCAGCCAGCATACAAATGCTTCAATGAATAATTATGAACATGCTTGAAACAAATGAGAAAACAGAAAAACTCAGCAAGGAATTAGAAAATATATATAAAGAAGAATCAAATGAAAATAAAATAACTGAAAAATTAAATAAATAAAATTTAAAAATTCAAAAGATAGGCTCGACAGCACAATGGAGAGGACAGAATAAATATCAAATAAATTGGAAACTATAACAAAGAAAAAAATACAGGGAAAAAAATGAATAGAGACATGGTGATCTGTGGAACTATAACAAAAGATCTAACATTTGTGCCATTGGAATCCCAGAAGGCAAGCAGAAAGAGCACAGGGCTAAAAAAAGTCCTGAATAAACCATGACTGAAAACTTCCTAAATTTGCCAAGAAATATAAACCTACAGATTCAAGAACTGAGCAAACCTCAAACACAATATACCCAAAGAAATCTATCATAATCCAGGGCACATCATAGTCAGTTTTCCAAAACTAAAATAAAAAATCTTGAAAGCAGCAAGATGGAAATGACACCTTATCTACAGAGGAGTAGCAGTTCAAGTAACAGATTCCTCTTCAGAAGCAAAGAGATAGTATTATCAGAGCTGTATAAGTAAGTGGCAAACTTCTCTCAAATGCTAAAAGAAAAAAACTGCTAGATGTTTCAGAAAGAGAGAACAGGGAAAAGGAAGAAGACAGTTATTCAAATACATAATCATAAGTTTACAGTGTGGAAGGAAATATATGAAATTTTAAAAAGCTCTGAGTAGTTTGGGACAGTGAATGTGAAAATATCAACTTTAGGCATAGCAGGGAGAAGTGTAGAACAAAGAAATAATGGAAAAATCCTAAATTCTTCCACAAGAAGAAGAGAAATGTCCCATGTCAATGATCAGATATCAGAAGCACATAAAATGTTTAATATTATACCTATTTCATAAATTTGTAACACCTATTTCAGCATCTGTCCCTAAAACAAGTAGTTGTATTTTATTGTTTTAAAATAAGTAAAAAGGAAAAAGTTCAACCACACAGGAAAAATAAACTCAGAAATTAACCTTCTTAGAATCTCAATTTTTAAAAGCTACTAACTTGACATATTAAAGAGGGCAAATATTTTATAATTTCATTTTAAATATGAAAACTAGTATTGTAAATAAGCAATAAGTTTTCTTTCACTTTGTAAACAATTAGGTGTTTGCTTATTTGTCAGAAATAATGTGAATTTGAATGCAAAAAAAAAGAAAATAGGTATGATGAAAAATTACTATGATATTTAGTAAACAAACAAAAAAGTAAAGAATTTAATGCTATTAAAATTGGATGGAGAATCAACTGTTATATAGTTATTAGAAAAATGAAAATCTATCAGTTGGACATAAATGTCACATCCTAAAGAAATGAGAAACACACAATGGGTGAACTTAGTTTATTTTGACTTTGTAATTTATCTTGGGTACCAAAATTAATGGAGAAAACTTGAGATTACACAGAAGAAGCCCAAAGCAAATGCTTAGTCTAAGAGGAACTAAACATAGTTGGTAATTAACAGAGCAAATCTAGGCCAAAAAACATAGAATAGATGTATAAGTGTAAATGACATCGCAGTACATTAACATTTTCCTATTTTACATTTGTTGTTGCAATGATAATATTATCGGCTACAGTTCATTCATTTTGCAGAAAAAATGCACACATTCAATGAGAGAGTAGCACTGAACGTAACTTTTATTTAACATTGTTTAAATGATATAGCAAAATAAATAGAAAATTTTCTTACTATGATATTATCTGTTTGTCTACTCTTTTTGCTGGTTTTCCATTCAAGAACAGTGGTGTTGCTTTAAACACAGACATACATATATACATACACATGTCAATAGATTAATTTATCGAACAACGCAATTTCTATGGTATTTTTTCCCTTTCCTACTTTCTTTCAGTAGAGCAAAAAGTATCGATGCTAAAAGAAACCTGTATTTAATGCTTGAAAAATAAATAGTCATGTATCTTTAAAGTGGAGTGACCTGGGAATATTGATTCTGGTTATAAAAGGAAAAAAGAGAGATGTAACACACTGTTTTGCCAATATTGCAACACTCAACAGTATATACATCACACTTTCTGGTTTCAAAGTGTTTTATATGTCTTCTTCCATGCCATGGTCAAGGGATTTGGCTGATTTAGCTCCAAGCATCAAGGATTCAAGTTTGAAACCACATTGTGCACAGCTTAGAAATGAAATTTGCCTGGGCAAGAAGATATGAGTAGCCTCCTATGAAGAAATTCACCCTTAGGAAAAGGTAAGTAGAGCCTCACAAATTAGATTCATGGTCATTATGTCAAAGTTGAAGAGAAGGGTGATTCTAAATAAGGGTTTACTATCCCAAAGATTGTTCTACACATAAGTTCTCATGGGCACATAGTTCAGTCACAAGGTAACAAAAAAAAAAGAAAAATCCCCATATAAATAGAAATAAAATAAAATGAAATGGAAAACAAAAATTTAGCACATTGAGTGTCCATGCATCAGCCCTATTGGCATTGAGATATTTACCCCGTGAAACACATCGTCCAAACTCAGGCACTAGCATCAACATCAAGAGGAAACAGCTGCATTCCTACTTTACATTTTCATCACCCTGCCACCACTGTTAACATTAACATTAACAGGATAAAAGAATTATTATGCCCCAATGGCCCCAAACTGGAGACATAAAAGGTAACAGATATAATACAGCAGGTAAGAAAACCAGATTGTGAAGCACCGAAGAGTCACAGTCACAAGTTTCTAGGAACAATCTGTATTATTATCTCCTAACAGGTATGTCCTGGGAACAAAGGTTTTACAGTCATAACAGGGAAGTATGGTGGTGAAAAGTCTGAGAGACCCTGACCCTACTATCATGAGAGACATTATCAGGATTTGTTACCTGGTTCAGTTAATAGGAGCAACAATTAACAACTTCACATAGGAAAAACATGTTCATGTTTTCTTCTTGAGCGGCCAACAAATAGCATGTCCATGCTACTGAAAATGTACTGAAATAACAGAAAAGAATTGCATAACATAGGAATCATAAAGTGGTCAAGCTAACCAGGGAGGCCTTAGCCAAATAAAATTATATTTAAATGAGTCTATTATAATGATATTGTCATAGTTGGTGTTTTTACCCAGTCAGGGAGTGTTGTTTTGTTTTGTTTTTGTTGATAATGACACCAAATTGTGTGAGACCAGCCAACTTTTAGAATCCCAGGGATATAATCACAAAATAAAATGTTAGTAACAGAGCATATGTTGAGATATTTCCAATTATGACCTCATTTTAAACACACATGCTAAAGAATTTCAAAATCTGTTTGGTAGTGCACAGATATAGCTCTGAAATGTTTCATTCGTTTTCAAAATCTTTTAATTATGATTATCAACTTCATTTTGTTAACAGGGGAAAGACCATATGCTAAGACCATGACCTTCTAAGAATAAAACTGGCTTCCACTTTACTCATCCCCAATCAGCACATACATAAAACACAGTCTACTTTTTGTTATATATCCATCTCAATGTCCATTTAGCAATCATAGATATTTTCTTAAACATCTTTCTAAATGACTAATACTGGACTGATGAAGAATATGTTGAACTGTAC
This sequence comes from Mesoplodon densirostris, assembly GCF_025265405.1. Taxonomy (NCBI): domain Eukaryota; kingdom Metazoa; phylum Chordata; class Mammalia; order Artiodactyla; family Ziphiidae; genus Mesoplodon; species Mesoplodon densirostris. Next base: position 45,137,803 of record NC_082665.1, read on the forward strand.
ATATTCATATACTTTTTACCTGAACTAAATTATTGATCATATCTTATGTTTCATCATTCCCAAGGTCTCTGCTACTCACATTGTTATTTGTGTTAATTCATACTTATTTTATTTATATTACGTTGGTGAAATAACAAAATAACTGAGAAAATCAAAGCATTTATTCATTTTTCTTCAATAATAGATTCATAGAGTTTTAAAGTTACATGAAACAGAATTTTTCTTCTTTATTCAGGTGTACATATAAAATACATGTAATGAAAACACATGTATTAGTTTTACTGGCGTAAATATGCTCTTTGGGTAGAGATAAATTAGCAAGTACATCTGGATACACTTTATAAGTTACAGACTATTTCATGTATAGTGCCAACCCTCTTACTCATAACACTATTTGTAAGTAAAAATGAGAAATTTTGGTCTTTAATCTCCAAGATCAAATGCAGTAAAATTACAAAGGAACTTGGCCAACATTGGCAAAACTTCATCATTTTAGATAAAAATGTCTTAACAAATTTGTTTTTAATTATCTGACAGGAAATTCACAACCACTTCTATTCCTAATCATATTATGCCCAATTTTTTAAATGTCAGACTAAATTTCAATGAAACACTTCAGAACAAAATGGCATTATTAGTTTGAATTCTGACCCTAAGGAAATGCCCTTAAAGTATGATTTTTTTTAACATCTTTATTGGAGTATAATTGCTTTACAATGGTGTGTTAGTTTCTGCTTTATAACAAAGTGAATCAGTTATACATATATATATATATGTTCCCATATCTCTTCCCTCTTGCATCTCCCTCCCACCCTCCCTATCCCACCCCTCTAGGTGGTCACAAAGCACCCAGTTGATCTCCCTGTGCTATGTGGCTGCTTCCCACTAGCTACCTATTTTACATTTGATAGTGTTTATACGCCCATGCCACTCTCTCACTTCGTCCCAGCTTACCCTTCCCCCCTCCCCATGTCCTCAAGTCCATTCTATGCTTCCCTCACTAGTTTAATGAACATTATAGCATTTTGTCTCAGTTTATTCTTTTCATAAATAATCTTGCCCAGCTTAATCCATTTTTTAGAACTACCCTTCAGTAATTTTCAGGCCATTAGTGGTTTAACTCTTTTTTTTTCTGTCATTGATTATTAGTACAAACTGCTGAGCTTAGCCAGTTAAGCAATATGATACATGTTCATGAATCACTAATTTCAAAAACAGCATATGTTAAAACATAACCTTATTTTTTTATACACTTCATTAGACCACAAAGTAATTTGTTTTAATATTTAAGTTTTGGGATTTTCCCAAATATAGTTTAAAAAATGACCAAAAGTATGTTTATTCTTTTATATTGTGCAGGAGTATAGACAAAGCAATTTCAGAAGATTAATAAAAAACTCCATTCTCTACCATTTCAATCTGTCAGTAAGAAAACATATTGCATTTTTATCATGTCCAAATTCAAGGCAAGACACATGGTGATGGAAAACGTCAAAATTTTCAAATAGTGCAAACATTAAAAAAAAATCTAACCGTCTTTGGAATGAAGCCTTCAACTATTGGCTTTTGAAAGCAATGACCGTTTTTTATTTACTGTTACCAATTTGATCAATAAGTTAAGAATAAACACTTTATACACTATACTTTTGTGGAAACTAAGTGTACAATAAAAAAGAGATCTGGCTGGAGGAGGATTTAAGGTGACATGTAAGACAGACACGGGGAACATCAAATTCAAACACCATGAGGACAGAAAGAGTTTGGGTATTGATGGAAAATAAAATATATTTAGCTAGGGGCCTCCCTGGTGGCGCAGTGGTTAAGAGTCCGCCTGCCGATGCAGGGGATACGGGTTCGTGCCCCGGTCTGGGAGGATCCCATATGCCGCAGAGCGGCTGGGCCCGTGAGCCATGGCCGCTGGGCCTGCGCTTCCGGAGCCTGTGCTCCGCAACGGGAGAGGCCACAACAGTGAGAGGCCCGCATACCGCAAAAAGAAAAAAAAAAAAAAAAAATATATATATATATATATATTTAGCTAGAGACTGGTAAGTAAGGGACAATGGTAGACATTGGAGGGGTAGGTCAGTTGAATCTTTTTGGTCATGATAAGCAAAAAATTTTTTTCTTTTAATTAAATGAGAATCCATTAAATAGAATTATGACATGAATTGATTTACACTTAACAAATATTTAGGGGATATATAAATGTACAGCAGACCACTTATATGTGGGTTTTTTCAATAACTACATACCATGGTACTACACAATCCTCGGTTGGTTTAATCCACAGATGTGGAACCTCAGATAGGATGGATTTTCCACTGAATGGTGGAGTGGTTCCCCTCACCCCCACTGTTGTTCTCGGGTCAACTGTAATTATTTTCCCTGTAATTCAAAATTATTTTCCCTTAACTCAAAATATTGTTTAGAAACAATTATTCTGGGAAATGGCCCATAGGCTTCACCAGACTTCAGGAGAAATGTTAAGACTGCCCAAATGAATTAGGAGGTTGGAGAAACAGCAAGCATGGAAAAAGCAAAAAAAACCAAACAAACAAAGCTAAAAGACTACTCCAGTACATCAAAAATGAAATGAGAGTTTGACCTATGATGGTGGTACTAGAAATGGATATAAATGGATAGATTTTAAATATATTTCAGAAGTAATACCAAAGGACTTGTTAGTGGGTTGAACGTGGAGATGAGGGAAAAAAATCAAGGATGACTCACAGAATTTGGTTGTGAGCAGTTGTGTAGTGACACTTATAAGGTATTCTCTCCTTGCATTCTGAGTCCTACTTAAACTTAACTCTTACTGATAAAAAAGAAAAAAGTTTTACTTGATATTTCTTTAAATAAAAATAGAACAGAGGAAATATGTTTTGGGAAACAGATAAAATTATTTATTTTATTTGTCTGTATTCTAAAATGATCAGACCCAGAACAAGATGATCTGATATTATGATACTCAGATTTGGATTATCATCATATGGATGGTTCATTATGATGGAATTTTCATATGTGAATTAGCATTTGAGTTAGCTAGAAAACAAACATATCTAGATAGAAATAAGGTAAATTTAAGTTTTTCAGTCATACATTCAGTTATTTTATACTTGGCATACAGTAATCATGTGGTTCTTTCCATTAATTACTGGTATTTGTATTGCTCTAGGAAATTTACATTTATCTTTAGATTATTATTTTTTCTTGTTTTCAAATAGGGAGAAAGAATAGGTGCCAAGAGAAATTTAATTTTAATTGTAAATCGCAAGGGAGAAATGAGGACTGCTGGTTGGAAAAAGAACAAAATCAGATTATAAAGTTAAATGTTGGGCTTCCCTGGTGGCGCAGTGGTTGGGAGTCCGCCTGCCGATGCAGGGGACGTGGGTTCGTGCCCCGGTCCGGGAGGATCCCATGTGCCGCGGAGCGGCTGGGCCCGGGGGCCGTGGCTGCTGGGCCTGTGCGTCCGGAGCCTGTGCTCCGCAGCGGGAGAGGCCGCAGCAGTGGGAGGCCCGCGTACTGCAAAAAAAAAAAAAAAAAAAAAAAAAAAAAAAAAAAGTTAAATGTTAATGCTTTAAAGTGAAGAAGACAGAAGAAAATCAGATACAAAGAAGGAAATACATGGATATTTGTAAAAAGCATGAGAACTGGTAGGTGGCAGCAATCAGTTTTCATATGCAAAAGGATGCAGGCTGTAATGATGATGTGACAAAATGACAGGTGTGACAAGCACAAATCAGTGATGGAGATATTTACAGAGGTATATTATAGCTGTAGGCAAAATTTTGAAATAGGCTAAGTTTGTTTTCAATGCCCTCTCACTTCCCTTCCAGCATCCCTGGATCCAACTTGAAGCATTCAGTGTCCTCACTTTGACCTCTTGATGTTTATGCTTTCCCTGCTCTGGTGTCCATAAAAGTCAGCAATTTTGCGTCAACACTTCATAACTGATACAGTAAATTTACCTAGCCTATATTATATTCATTCAGGTCCTGACTCCTTCATGACCAATTAATTTAGAAAATCATACTTGTTGCTAGTGGCCGGATGTGTGAGCAACCTAAATATCATATTAGTATCTCACTTCATGTATCCAGAGACAAAATAACTGCTTTTAAAGAGTGATGATTAGAGCAGGAAATGGGGACAGAATGTTAATCTAGCAGGTGAGATTACCTTAGCAGGTTGGATTTTGGGGAATGTAGAAATTATACTAGGTAGATGTTTGATGAGTACACATATACATAATATCAAGCAATAAAATAATCATGCTCCATTGTGTGCCTGTCCAATTAAGAATGATTTGAAGAAAAAGTGTAATCTGTAAGTTCTGCTTTTTGAATAGTCTATCAATGGTGAGATGAATTATATGAGAAACATAGCAAGAGAAAGGACTAGCAGAAATTTTCCTAGAGAAATAATTAGAATATGTACAGACATTTTAAGAAAACCTCCATTTGTGCTAATTCAGATGTATCAGTTTAGTAAAAATCGTATTTTACACTGAAACTGTTTATTTAATGACATGTATTTTCCAAGCAAGCATGTAATTCCAAGTTTATTTTTTCTAAACTATTATGCCATAATAAGCCAGCACTGAGACATGCACATAGTCGAATGAATAAAATAAAATTGTATGTCAATGTTTTACAGAATAGCATGTTTATGCTAAAAAAATACTGTAAATACCATTATTGTGTAAATCAAAATATGATTTAATCATATATTTGAAAATGCATTGTATATGTAATTCAACATAGTATTGAAGAAAGCAAACATTATTTAAATAGCTAAATAAAATTTTCATTACCTATACCAAAATAGAATGTAAATAAATATTTGATGAACTATAATGGCAAAATCAACATAATCGTTATATGAATTGGCCTCATATTTATCAATAGAATTCTTAGTTTTAAATCCTAATAATTTAATTTTGAAATTGAATTGCCCAATTAGTTCAAATTCTTTATTTCACTAGTTTTACAAAATATGAATTTACGGCACATACTTAGCCCCACTGTTTTGGAAACTTACTGTTTCTAACAAAGTTCATCCAGAAGAGCATTTACATAAGTCTCAGTGATCTATTCATAATAAATAGCAAAAAAACAAGAGAAAGCAGAAGATTGTGTAGTGGTAGAAAGTATGTCTATTATAATTTGGAAAGGAGATGAAATATTTAATATACTATCATATCTAGATAGGAATATTTGCAAGCAGAGTTGAATGTGCCATCTCGTCTCCTCTTGATGTGTATAGTAAAATGCAAGAGAATGATTTAAAATAAAATTGTTGAATATAAGAGAGCAACAACCTTCTGGGTTTGAAAATTCCCAGCCTCTCCAGGTGGCAAAACATGTTAAAAGTAATCAATGCCTTCTGGGCAAAACCAAATCCAAGGCATATGCAGGAAAATGTTGTATTAGTTTCCTATTTCTGCTGCAACAAATTACCACAAACATAGAGGCTATAAACAATACAAAATTACTTTCTTACAATTTGCTGGTCAGAAGTCCAAAATGCATTTCAGACTGCTGAAATCAAGGTGTCACCAGAGCAGCATTTCTTCTGGGGGCTTTAGGGGAGAATCTGTTCCTTGACTTTTTCAGCATCAAAAGCTATCCACAGTCCTTGGCTCATGGTCACATCAATTTGACCTCTGGTTATGTCATCACATCCCCCTCCTCTGACTCTGACTCTCCTGGATATCTTATAAGGACCCATGTGTGTGTAGTTCCCTCCCACCGTGAACAAGGCTGATTTGTGGCCAGTTAGATATTTTGTACACCATACTATGCGACTTTTGAGGTTAGGTCAAAAAATACATTAAAATTTCTGCCTTCATTGTATCACTTGCTCTTGGAGAAGCCATCCAATATGTCACATGGATATTGAAGCAGCCTTCTACAGAGGCCCACTTGTAGAGGAACTAGGACCTCTCACCAACAATCAACACCGATTTGCCAGCCAGATGTGTGAGTAAACTTTGTAGTAGAACTTCCAGACCCAGTCAATCCTTCAGAAGACTACAATCCTGGTTAATGTCTCTTAGAAACAGACCCAACCCAGTTCAAGAACTGCCCAATCAAGACAATTCAGATCCTCAAAATTATGAGGGTCTGAACATAACCATAAACATTTATTAACCTAAGCAGAAACATTTATTATGCTTATGGTTATCTTAAGTCACTTTGGGATAATTTGTTATGCAGCTATAAAGAACTAGTACATGCAGTTTTGTCTCAAGATGAAAAAGGGTAATTTTATTTTCCATTAAAGTTTTCACCAAGGAGTCCTTGCACATGCATGCACACAGTAACAATTCCATTCTATTCCCCACATAAAAGAAATATAACTCATACCAGAAAACTACTATATATGACAGAACAATTTATTCTGACTTCAGCAGTCCCATTACAAAATCCCCTTATTTCAAATACATAAGGAGATGTGATGGCCAGTTGCACCTCTTTGGTTTATACAAAGCTTCAATTTCAGAAAACAATTGTTTTTGATGTGTATCCAAATTTAGTTCTATTTTCTTCTATCCAAATAAAATATAGCAATTCTAGTAACTACATCCTCCAACATGACTCAAAGAATTTTAATAGTATACACCTCCAGCAAAGTTATAACTAGCATCCATTAATTTCTCTAGTTCAGTATACACAGATTCAACATGTATCTATCAAAGAAAGACAGAAATCAACTTAGCAGCAAACCTGAGCTATATTTCTCAAAAACAGAGGGATTACTCAGAGTCCAGATACAATAACCACAGCATATCATTCCCAGATGTTGAGCCTTAAACAAAGATCTGACATTTTCAAAATGCAGCTATCAGAGAAGCTTTCCCATTTTATCGTTTCATTGTTGCAGTATGCCTAAAGTGAACTATACTCTCCTAATTAAGAAACCTGAGCTTGCAACAAGAGATTGTCATACTAAGTGAAGTAAGTCAGAAAGAGTAAGATAAATACCATATGATATCACTTATACGTGGAATCTAAAATGTGACACAAATGAACATATCTATGAAACAGAAACAGAATCACTGACATAAAGAACAGACTGGTGGTTGCTAAGGGGGAGGGTACTGGGGGAGGGATAGAGTGGGGGGTTGGGGTTAGCAGATGTAAGCTTTTATCTATACAATGGATAAACAACAAGGTCCTACTGTATAGCACAGGGAATTATATTCAATATCTATGATAAACCATAATGGAAAAGAATATAAAAAGAAAAAAAGAATGTATATATATATATATATAGCTTATATATATATATATATATATATATATATATAGCTAATCACTTTCCTATACAGCAGTAATTAACACATCACTGTAAATCAACTATACTTCAATTAAAAAAAAAATCTGAGCTTATCATACTTTTAAAACACGTGATAAATGTTTCACTGATGATACGAGTAAAAATACCGCAACTGCTACTATTTTCAATTTTATTCATTAAGTATATCTCGGAGAAGTTAAGGCAATAAAAGTATTGCTGGAATAATATAGGATTCATGAAATTTCACTGCACATCAAATTTCAGGAACCTCTATATTATTTGCTTCAAGATATAACATTTATTTATTTACTTACTTACTTATTTTTGCAGTACGTGGGCCTCTCACTGTTGTGGCCTCTCCCGTTGTGGAGCACAGGCTCCGGACGCGCAGGCTCAGCAGCCATGGCTCACAGGCCCAGCCGCTCCGCGGCATGTGGGATCTTCTGGACCGGGGCATGAACCCGTGTCCCCTGCATCGGCAGGCAGACTCTCAACCACTGCGCCACCAGGGAAGCCCCAAGATGTAACATTTTAAAAAAATTTATAACATATTTATATTGTGTGCTTTGTAGGCGAATGCCAGGAATTAGAATGAGTACATTGAATTTCAATTTACTGAAGAAGGATTTTAAAGGTGGTGGTGGAATTTATATGAAAATGAATTTCTACTGTCTGCATATTGCACGAAGGTCTATAAAATATGCTAATTAAAGAGGCTTTCAAGATAAAAAACTGAATACTGTCAATGTTCCTATCTTTTTGGATGCTCAATTATCTCACATAAAACATAAAGAAAAAATAGAAATTTCTACTGTAGTTACTATGAAAATCAAAGATACAAAGATTTGTAACCTAATGTCTAAAGTAGAATTTTAATAAGAAAGGTAAAACAAGTTACTTCGGTCCAGAGAGACCTTATACCCATTAGTAAATATTTCATAGTACAAACTTTTGCCCTAAGTCTTTGAGACACAAACTTTTCTCACAAACTAAGGATATTTCTATTTTAAAAATATTCTGGATTGACATATAAGCCATATGCCAAATTACCATATTCAAGAACTGCAAAATAACAACGTCAAAGGAAATCTGGACACAAGTTTTCTTGTTAGAAAATTATCTCTTTGTAGGTATCTTACGTTGGCAGCCAATATACAAACAACATTTTGTTTGGGAAGAATAGAATCCAAGTAAATGGGGATAGTAAAATAATCTGAAATTTGAATATCATCAGGTTTGCAAATTCTGAGGAATCCATCTGGAAAATCAAAATGTATTTGCCATGGCAACCAAAAAGGTCAAGTTCTTGGGCCAGGACACAATATTTTTGTCACACATTTTATATTGCCAAATTTAGTCTTCCTTCTTCTGTGACTATTGAGTAGGAAGTTGAGATCATTTTCTATATCCAATATTGTATCTGGAATCAAAATTACTTGGTGACAAGTTAATATAATATTATTTTTAAACCTCTAAATATTGATCAACATTTTCCTGACATTTAGTCTTTCAGAGATGATATCTGAATATAATCTGATATGATTTTTCTGTTTTGTTTTTTGTGTTTTTTAAGTAACTTGGCAGTTTTTGTATGATATATGTTGATTTTTATTTCCTTTATAATTATAACTCAAAATTTAATAAATGATTATCTTTTCACTAACTTTGTCTGGATTCAGTAAGCACTTTGGTGACAGCTAGCCAGGAAATTTATCAAATCAGGAAGTTGCCTTTCTTCTATCATAACTTTATTTTTTTCCTTCATGCAAGTAAGTTAATATTATAAGTTTGTATCACTTTTTTTTCCTTTCTCCTCAGTGCCAACCATCTCATTCTTGGAAAGTTTGGCTTATTTGCCTTATACTTGATATGCTTGCTAGGGGACTTTCTCAAAACGTCCTGAGAATCACTGTTGCAATTTTCCTCAGTGCATTTTTTTCCAGTTTCCTAAGTAAATGAATTATAATTTTGCTATTATATTTTCAATTAACTTTTAATTTCTCTGTCTTCATTTAAGTGCTCATACCTCAATAGGATGTTATGAATCCTTGGTCTGCTATCATTCTTCTACATTGTGCTTTAGGACCTCTCACTTTCATTTCATTGAGGTGATGTTGTCTTGTACCTTTTAAAGAACATAAATCTAATCTGCTTAAATATTTTTCCTTTATTTCATTGATTGTGGACAGCTTCACCCACTATTCTATAATATTACTTCTTTTTTCTTCTTTTTCAAAATATATTCCATATTTTGGATTTTTAAATATTTTTTTCTGCTTACTTATCTTTGACAAAATATATGTCAAAATAGACCTAATATTTGCCAAGGAAGAAAATATGGGACTATTCCTTCACTATTACCACTATTCATCTGGGAGATTAGAGCATCCTGCTCTCCAGGCTACAACGTGAGATGGATGAACACAAAGCCTAACATCTTTAGTACCCTTATACAGGATATCTCTCCTAGACTTGTGTGCTATTGCTTCAGTAAGGTCTGCCATTCAGATATCTTAATTTGAAAATATATTGCCCTATGGCTCCTCCTGATTTGGTTTTGCCTATAAATCTTATGTGGTTGAGCTATAACTCCCAAAAGAAAACCATGGCCAGCAGCCTCTACTCAGCATTCTGACAGATTGAGTATGGTTAAGGAAGTCTCAGAAAGTTTTTGGAAGGGATAAAAGATAAGGATGAAAAGTACAATTTATTTCCAGTTTCCTAGGTTTTATAGTTGGTAAAATAAGGCATCTGTAAACGTGCAAGCAGTAATCTGTTGGGAAGCCTAAAGCCTTCCCTGACAGAAGGGAAGCCTTGCCTGATAGACACATGTAACATCTACAAGTCAACAAAGATCTTCCTTGATATGCCTCCAACTGTTTTTACCTACTGAAAAATCTTTTCAGATTTTAGAAATAGGTTGGATGTAAGTCTTAATTTTCACTGATTTAATTGTATAATTTTCAGCTGGGGTCTATTTTCCCTGCCAGAGGTATTTTACAGGGATATTGAGAAATAACACACTAGGAAATCATAAGAATACTTTGTAATCCACTGATTAAGCTTCATTTCCTGAAAATTTCACTAACACCAGATCTCTGTGGTATTTGATTAAGCCATTTTCTTTGATTTATATTTGCTGACAAATTTTCATTGATCTTAGCTCTCCAAAAAATAGGCAGCATGATAATATATATTACTATATATTTCTAAATAGTTAATTCAGTAAATAATTTTCAAGGTAAGATCACAAGTTGAAAGATCTATTTAAGCACACTTTGTTCTAGAGATATTTATTCATCTATTTTAAAAAAGGCATCAGTAATGAGACAACTACCAAGTTTTTTCCTTTAAGCTCACTTAAAATTGAAGTACCCATAGAAATCAATTTATGGGGGGATGGAGTCAAGATGGTGGTGTGAGAAGACATAGAGTTCACATCTCCCCACAACTAGGGAGCCTGCCAGATGCTGGTGAAAGACCTCAATGCCCAAGGAGACAGGAGGAATCCCCAAGTGAACTGGTAGGACGTGGGGGGACTGAAGGGGGAGGAGAGGTGGAGGCCGGACAGGACCAGCACCCCTGAGGGGTGGCTGAGAGAGGGGAGGGATTCACACACCTAGAGGGACCCTTGGGGTTCAGATCAGGGGGGAGCGCACCCAGCATTTCCCCTGCCCAATCAGCCAGGGAAGTCTGCTCTCAGGCCAGGTCCTACACCATCAGAGGCTCGCCCTGGGCTGCGTTGGTCCTGGGGGTATAGGAGGAAGGCAGGGAAGAACAGGAGAGGCTGGTGGGAGGGGCCCTACAGGATGGGAGGAGCAGGAGAGGAGTGGGGGGAGATAGCCCCCCCACTCGAGCCCCCGGGAAGCCTTCCGGACTCCAAGAAGGGGTCCCCCACCCTCTGAGACAAGAGACAGGAGACAAGCCTGGGCCCCTTCTGTTCCGTTGAGCCTAAGCCCCACCTCTCACACCCCGCCAGGGCCTTTTCCAGCCCTGTGGGTCCTAAGTATAGGCCCTGCCCACTGCCCAAACGCAGCCCCTGCTTAGGCCTCCCTCTCCACAGCCAAGGCCTTTTCCACCTTTTTCTTTTCTTCTCCTCCTCTTTTTTATGATTATGGTTCTGTTTTACATTCTGGATGTTGTTTCATCTATATTTTTATTTTTATATTCTTTTGAACAAATCTGTTAGTTTCCTAGTCTACTTTATTTTTTACTTTGTTATTGTTCTCTTTATTTATTTTTTTGCCACCCAGCACCACTTTCAGAATCTTGGTTTACAAGCTGGGGGTCAGGCCAAAGGTCCTGCAGTGGGAGCTCCTAGTCCGAACCATTGGATTAACAGAGAACCTCAGACCCCAGGGAATAGTCACCAGGAGTGTGGTCTCCCAGAGGTCCTCTTGTTGGCACCAAGACCCAGCTCTACCCACCATCCTACAAACTCCCGTGTTGAAAGCCTCAGACCAAACAACCAGTAAGACAGGAACACAATCCCACTCATCAAAAGAAAAACAAAAATGAGATGGCAAAAAATATGTCACAAATGAAGGAGCAGGGTAAAATCCTATAAGACCAAATAAATGAAGAGGAAATAGGCAATCTACCTGAAAAAGAATTCAGAGTAATGATGGTAAAGATGATACAGAAACTCGGAAATAGAACGGAGGCATGGATGGAGAAAATACAAAAAATGTTTAACAAAGATCTAGAAAAACTAAAGAACAAACAAACAGAGATGAACAACACAATAACTGAAATGAAAAATACACGAGAAGGAATCAATAACAGAATAACTGAGGCAGAAGAATGAATAAGTGAGCTGGAAGACAAAATGGTGGAAATAACTGCTGAGGAGCAGAATAAAGAAAAAAGAATGAAAAGAACTGAAAAGAATCTCAGAGACCTATGGGACAACAATAAATGCAACAACTTTCAAATTATAGGGGTCCCAGAAGAAGAAGGGAAAAGGAAAGGGTCTGAGAAAATATTTGAAGAGATTATAGTGGAAAACTTCCTTAACATGGGAAAGGAAATAGTCACCCAAGTCCAGGAAGCACAGAGAGTACCATACAGAATAAATCCAAGGAGAAATATGCCAAGACACATATTAATCAAACTGTCAAAAATTAAATTCAAAGAAAAAATATTAAAGGCAGCAAGGGGAAAAAATTAACATACAAAGGAATCCCCATAAGGTTATCAGCTGATTTTTCATCAGAAATTCTGCAGGCCAGAAGAGAGAGGCAGGATATACTTAAAGTGATGAAAAAGAAAAACCTACAACCAAGATTACTATACCCAGCAAGGATCTCATTCAGATTCAACGGAGAAATCAAAAGCTTTTCAGACAAGCAAAAGCTAAGAGAGTTCAGCACCACCAAACCAGCTTTAAAACAAATGCTAAGGAAACTTCTCTAAGTGGCAAACACAAGAGAAGAAAAAGACAAACAAAAACAAACCCAAAACAATTAAGAAAATGGTAATAGGAACAAACATATCAATGATAACCTTAAATGTAAATGGATTAAATGTCCCAACCAAAAGACACAGACTGGCTGAATGGATACAAAAACAAGGCCCATATATATGCTGTCCAGAAGAGACCAATTTCAGACCTAGGGACACACACAGACTGGAAGTGAATGGATGGAAAAAGATATTCCATGCAAATGGAAATCAAAAGAAAGCTGTAATAGCAATACTCATATCAGATAAAAGTAGACTTTAAAATAAAGACTATTACAAGAGACAAAGAAGGACATTACATAATGATCAAGGTATCAATCCAAGAACAAGATATAACAATTTTAAATGTTTATGCACCCAACATAGGAGCACCTCATTACATAAGGCAAATGCTAACAACAATGAAAGGGGAAATCGAGGTAACACAATAATGGTAGGGGACTTTAACATCCCACTTACACCAATGGACAGATCATCAAAACAGAAAATAAGTAAACACAAGGGGTAAATGACACAACAGACCAGATAGATTTAATTGATATTTATAGAACATTCCACCTGCAAGTGGCAGAATATACTTTCTTCTCAAGTGCACATGGAACATTCTCCAGGATAGATCACAACTTGGGTCACAGATGAAGCCTCAGAAAATTTAAGAAAATTGAAATCGTTTCAAGCATCCTTTCTGACCACAACGCTATGAGACTGGAAATCAATTACAGGAAAAAGAACTGAAAAAACCCACAAATACAAGGAGGCTAAACAGTACGCTATTAAATAACCAAGAGACCACTGAAGAAATGAAAGAAGAAATTTAAAAATACATAGAAAAAAATGACAATCAAAACATGACAACCCAAAACCTATGGGATGCAGCAAAAGCAGTTCTAAGAGGGAAGTTTATAGCAATTCAATCTCCCCTCAAGAAACAAGAAAAATCTCAAATAAAAAATCTAACCCTACAACTAAAGCAACCAGAGAAAGTACAAAAATCCCAAAATCAATAGAAGGAAAGAAATCATAAAGATCAGAGCAGAAATAAATGAAATAGAAACAAAGAAAACAATAGCAAAGATCAGTAAAACTAAAACTGGTTCTTTGAGAAGGTAAACAAAATTGATAAACCCTTAGCCAGACTCATCAAGAAAAAAAGGGAGAGGATGCAAATCAATAATATTAGAAATGTAAAAGGAGAAATCACAACAGACCCCACAGAAATACAAAGGATTATAAGAGATTCCTACAAACAACTATATGCCAATAAAATGACAACCACGAAAAATGGACAAATTCTTGAAAGGTACAATTTTCCAAGAATAAACCAGGAAGAATTAGAAAATATAAACACTCTATGACAGAACACTCTATGACATAAATCACAGCAAGATCCTTTTGGACCCACCTCCTAGAAAAATGGAAATAAAAACAAAGATAAACAAATGGGACCTAATGAAACTTCAAAGCTTTTGCACAGCAAAGGAAACCATAAACAAGACCAAAAGAGAACCCTCAGAATGGGAGAAAATATTTGCAAATGAAGCAACTGACAAAGGATTAATCTCCAAAATTTATAAACAGCTCATGTAGCTCAATAGCAAAAAAACAAACAACCCAATCCAAAAATGGGCAGAAGGCCTAAACAGACATTTCTCCAAAGAAGATATACAGACTGCCAACAAACCCATGAAAGAATGCTCAACATCATTAATCATTAGAGAAATGCAAATCAAAACTATAATGAGATATCATCTCACACCAGTCAGAATGGCCATCATCAAGAAATCTAGAAACAATAAATGCTGGAGAGGGTGTGGAGAAAAGGGAACACTCTTGAACTGCTGGTGGGAATGTGAATTGGTACAGCCACAATGGAGAACAGTATGGAGGTTCCTTAAAAAACTAAAAATAGAACTACCATATGACCCAGCAATCCCACTACTAGGCATATACCCTGAGAAAACCGTAATTCAAAAAGAGACATGCACCAAAATGTTCATTGCAGCTCTATTCACAATAGCCCGGAGATGGAAACAACCCAAGTGTCCATCATCGGATGAATGGATAAAGAAGATGTGGCACATATATACAATGGAATATTACTCAGCCATAAAAAGAAACGAAACTGAGCTATTTGTAATGAGGTGGATAGACCTAGAGTCTGTCATACAGAGTGAAGTAAGTCAGAAAGAGAAAGACAAATACCGTATGCTAACACATATATATGGAATTTTTTAAAAAATGTCATGAAGAACCTAGGGGTAAAACAGGAATAAAGACACAGACCTACTTGAGAATGGACTTGAGGATATGGGGAGGGGGAAGGGTAAGCTGTGACAAAGCGAAAGAGAGGCATGGACATATATACACTACCAAACGTAAGGTAGATAGATAGTGGGAAGCAGCCGCAGAGCACGGGGAGATCAGCTCGGTGCTTTGTGACCGCCCGGAGGGGTGGGATGGGGAGGGTGGGAGGGAGGGAGATGCATGAGGGAAGGGATGTGGGAACAGATGTATATGTATGACTGATTCACTTTGTTATAAAGCAGAAACTAATAAAAAAAAATAAAAATGAAAAAAATTTAAAAAAAGAAAATATAAACAAACCTATCTCAAGTAATGAAATTAAACCTGTAATTAAAAATCTTCCAAAAAACAAAAGTCCAGAACCAGATGGCTTCACAGGTGAATTCTACCAAATATTTACAGAAGAGCTAACACCAGTCCTTCTTAAACTCTTCCAAAAAACTGCAGAGGGATGAACGCTCCCCAATTCATTCTACAAAGCCACCATCACCCTGATACCAAAACCAGAAAAAGACATCACACACACAAAAAGGAAATTATAGACCAATATCACTAATGAACATAGATGCAAATATCCTGAACAAAATACTAGAAAACAGAATCCAACAACATATTAAAAGGAGCATACAACATGATCAAGTGGGATTTAACCCAAGAATGCAAGAATTCTTCAATATACGCAAATCAGTCAATGTGATACACCACATTAAAAAATTAAGGAATAAAAACCATATGATCTTCTCAATAGATACAGAAAAAGTTTTTAGCAAAATTCAACACCCATTTATGATAAAAACTCTCCAGAAATGGGCATAGAAATCAAAGAAGAAATTTTTTAGAAACATAGAAAAAAATGACAATCAAAACATGACAACCCAAAACCTACCTCAATATAATAAAGTCCATATATGGCAAACCCACAGCAAGCACCATACTCAATGGTGAAAAACTGAAATCATTTCCTCTAAGATCAGGAACAGACAAGGATGTCCACTCTCACCACTATTATTCAACATAATTTTAGAAGTCCTAGGCACGGCAATCAGAGAAGAAAAAGAAATAAGAGGAATACAAATTGGAAAAGAAGAAGTAAAACTGTCACTGTTTGCAGATGATATGAAACTATACATAGAAAATCCTAAAGATGCCAGCAGAAAACTTCTAGAACTAATCAATGAATTTGGTAAGGTTGCAGGATACAAAATTAATGCACAGAAATCTCTGGCATTCCTATACACCAACAATGAAAAATCAGAACGAGAAATTAAGGAAACAATCCCATTTAACATCACAACAAAAAGAATAAAATACCTAGGAATAAACCTACCTAAGGAGGCAAAAGGCTTGTACTCAGAAAACTATAAAACACTGATAAAAGAAATAAAAGATGACATAAATAGATGGAGAAATAAACCATGTTCTTGGATTGGAAGAATCAATACTGTGAAAATGACTGTATTACCCAAAGCAATCTACAGATTCAATGCAATCCCTATCAAACTACCAATAGCATTCTTCACAGAATTAGAACAAATAATCTTACAATTCGTATGAAAACATGAAAGACCCTGAACAGCCAAAGCAATCCTGAGAAAGAAAAACTGAGCTGGAGGAATCAGGCTCCCTGACTTCAAACTATACTACAAAGCTACAGTAATCAAGACAGTATGGTACTGGCACAGAAACAGAAATATCAACAGTAATCAACAGTACAGGATAGAAAGCCCAGAGATAAACCCACACACATATGGTCACCTAATTTACAACACAGGAGGCAAGAACATACAATGGAGAAAAGAGAGCTTCTTCAATAAGTGGTGCTGGGAAAACTGGACAGCTACATGTAAAAGAATGAAATTAGAACACTCCCTAACACCATACACAAAAATAAACTCCAAATGGATTAAAGACCTAAATATAAGACCAGACACTATAAAACTCTTAGAGGAAAACATAGGAAATACATTCTTTGACATAAACCACAGAAAGATCTTTTCTGACTCACCCCTTAGAGTAATGGAAATAAAAACAAAAATAAACAAATGGGACCTAATGAAACTTAAAAGCTTTTGCACTGCAAAGGAAACCATAAACAAGATGAAAAGACAACCCTCAGAATGGGAGAAAAAAATTTGCAAATGAAACAATGGACAAATGATTAATCTCCAAAATATACAAACAGCTCATGGAGCTCAATATAAAAAACAAACAAACAATTCAATTAAAAAATGGGCAGAAGACCTAAATAGACATTTCAGCAAAGAAGACATACAGATGGCCAAGAGGCACATGAAAAGATGCTCAATATCACTAATTATTAGAGAAATGCAAATAAAAACTACAATGAGGTATCACCTCACACCAGTCAGAATGGCCATTATCAAAAAAATCTAGAAACAATAAATGCTGGACAGAGTGTGGTGAAAAGGGAACCCTCCTGCACTGTTGGTGGGAATGTAAATTGATACAACCATTATGGAGAACAGTATGGAGGTTCCTTAAAAAACTAAAAATAGAACTACCGTATGACCCAGCAGTCCCACTATTGGGCATATACCCTGAGAAAGCCATAATTCAAAAAGAGACATGTACCATAATGTTCATTGCAGCACTACTTACAATAGCCAGGACATGGAAGCAACCTAAATGTCCATTGACAGATGAATGGATAAAGAAGATGTGGCACATATATACAATGGAATATTACTCAGCCATAAAATGAAACGAAATTGAGTTATTTGCAGTGAGGTGGATGGACTTGAGTCTGTCATACAGCATGAAGTAAGTCTGAAAGAGAAAAACAAATACCATATGATAACACATATATATGGAATTAGAGAAAACAATCGTACTGATGAACATAGTGGCTGGGCAGGAATAAAGACATAGACATAGAAAATGGAATTGAGGACACGTGGGTGGGAGAGGGAAGCTGGGGTGAAGTGAGAGGAGCAGCGACATATATACTCTACCGAATGTAAAACAGATAGCTAGTGGGAAGCAGCAGCATAGCACAGGGAGATCAGCTCGGTGCTTTGTGATGACCTAGAGGGGTTGGATAGGGAGGATGGGAGGGAGACTCAAGAGGGAGGGGATATGGGGATATAGGAATGCATATGGCTGATTCACTTTGTTGTTCAACAGAAACTAACACAGTATTGTGAAGCAATTATACTCCAATAAAGGTCTATTTATAAAAAAAAGATCAGACCTTTAAAATAAAAAAACAAAAAATAACAATTTATCATGAATAGCATTTTCCAAGATCTTACAATATTCTGCAATAATCAGCTTCTATTCAATATTTTTTCAATATTTTCATATATGATGACTATTCTGTACTTTAAAAGACATCAGTGAGTTTGACTCACTATTTGGTTCATTAATGTGTCTCCACAGACTAGAAATGTGCTCAGAAGATACTTGTTGAGAGAATGCTTCTAAGACTAAATGGACAACATAACTAAGTCAGTCTCATTAGGTCAGTGGTAGACAAAAGTGTTTTTTTAACTGAGAGATGACTCTAAGTTTCTTTTGGGGAGACCCAAAGTGGAAACTAATTTCATAATAATACCAAGACATGCTTTGCCTTTTTTCACTATGCTAACATTGGCACTGATGGTCCAAAAGAAATGGTGGGTAACAGTTCTGACAGTGGCACCAAACTATGCTCATAATCACTATATTCTACAAAGCCATCTACTCACAGCAAAATAAAAATGCCAGTTTCACTTTTTAAATGCCCCTGATGAAACAAAAATGTAATTAATTGTATTCAATTTAGACAGGTATATACACATCTTTTTTCATGTTCCATGTGATGAAATGGGAAGAATACATAAAATACATAAATTCTTTTTCCTGCAACAACATTATTCTTAAAATGACTGACAGATAAATGGGTTATTCAGATTTGTTTTTGGACACAGTATAGTAAAATATACCAATAATACTAAAATGTCAATAATTAATGAAAATTAAAGAAAAGCTAGGATAATATACAAATACAAAAAACATGTGTATGCTACAGATGAAATTTCATGCAAATCATTTTGAATATCTGCTTAACCATATATAAGATGGCTATTTGTAAATACTTTTGTAAATGTGAAAACAATTTAAGGTCCAGAATAGGGGTCTGCATATCAAAATTATGGAATATTAAAGCTATTATACTACATACAGCCCTGTGAAATGAAAATGTAGTTATATGCTTCTTGATAGAAAAAGATGAATAAAAATATGTAGTAACAAATACAGATTATAGAACAGAGTGTGTTGTGATGCCAATAGTGTATCAACATAGTATCATGGGAAAAACCTGAAAGATTTTATACAAGATGATAGGAGTGCTTAATTTTGTGTGGTTGGATTTAGGGTGATGTTTTTTCTTTTTTTTCCTTTTGTTTTTCTTATCTATATTTCCTGATTTATTTTTCAATATGATGAATGACTGAGTCTTGGGTAATAAGTATGTACAGTGAACAGAAGAATAAATATTCAGTCAGTTTAAGTTTTATCTCCTCAACCTTGTGAATTTTAGCCTATTGAGGAGGGAATGTGGCAGCAAAAGTTTTGGAGATTTTTTGGGATAAATCTTGATGTAGTAACTGAAAACCTTATTGGACTCTGCTTTCAGGAGAAGGGCTTCACTTTAATCTATCAAATGATTAGTTAATGCCTTAATTGGTGAAAACAATTTTCCTTCATTTCCTAGGAAAGTGGTCATCAAATATATTAATGAATGGAAGAATGACACTCATAAAGACAGGTCAGCTAACCAACCAGTAAGTTTTCTGAATGCTTATTAGGTGTTCATTTCTTTACCATGAAACCATTCTTTTTCTGAAACCCAAGAGGAGGCATGCCCTAAGATCGCTGAAAATACTTGGTAAGTGTTTGGCAGAATACAATATGAAAAGATGTCAAACAACTACATCTCCCTAATGAGCATTTTGTTTTAAAGGTACTGTGACTTGCAATGATTATTTTCCCCAAGTGGCATATTGGTATGTATTAAAGAATATAATTTCTGTCAATTGCTAAAACAATCTCTATGATTTTATGTGTTGCTTAGTAAAATGCATTATTCTACAGAAGAATCATGTTGTTTAAGGGACATTTACTGAGATATATTGTCTCTGTCTCCTTAGATAATTCCAGCTATGTTCTGAAAAAGAAAGCTAAGATGCCCACTCAGCCAAACATATGATATTTTCCAAGAGGGCTGGAATCGTTTTAAAAAAAAATTAAGTGGGAAGAGGGGATGCCCTCAAACCTCTCCTTTGTCCTTTATTCCTTACAAAAATACAGTTAGTATGGAGTGGTTAAAATTACAATATCTGTTTTTGACTTCAACATAGAAACTGCGCCTGTGACTGTGATCTAGCTTGGGCGATTGTGAGCTGGCTTGGGTCAGAAAGGTTAAGACAGATAAATATATTTTTGTGGCAAGTAGTACTTTCCTAGCAAGAGGCAAGGAAAAGGCTGAATGACAAATAAAATATTCAGCAATTATGTGAACTATAACCCTTCACAGTCAGAAACTATGATGACAAGCTTTCAAATCCCGAGGGCTTGTCTCAGTCAAGAAGAAGGTAGTGAACAGACAGATCAAAATTAGACTTCAGCTAATTAGGTGACAACCATTTTACTAATTACGGAGCTTATCTCCAGGGCAATGGATATAGAGATGGTAACAGAAGGAAGGTGACTTTTCCTATTTAAAGGTAAATTTATTATTTGAGAAAAATAGGTTCTCAAGATAAACAAAACTATAAAATTGCAGTGTAGATGCAAGAAAAATGTTTAAGAAATTTAGAGTCTTTTTTAAATAGCAATGCTGACCATTGGAACATCTTCGAATAGTAATGAGTACATGGCACAAGTAGACAGGATATGGAAAAAGAGGATTTAAAAGAAAATCATTTCCTAATATAGTAAAGTCATGACAGGCAGAATAATGTAGTAGAAAGTGAAAAATCTAAAAGTTTAAAAACCAGTATGCCATTATTCTAGGCTGTGCCACTATTCATTCTGGGAATTTAGCCCAGAATTTCATCTTTTTGAGTGTCAGATTCTTCCTCTACAGCATGACGTGGTAAAGAGTAGATAATTTAATAACCTCTGGATTATTTTCTTTATGTATGCATGTTTTTGTCAATAAAATAAGAATGTTTTTCTCTGATTAAGCTAGTATTTTAAGTAAAGTCATTTTTTAATTCTTTGGATAAAAGTACTTTAAAGTTGAGTAATTATAAATACAATTTAATATTTAATTTATTATAATATGGTGTTTGGGGTTTATAGCACAGAACTATGGTATGAGGAGATAATTAAGAAGAGAGCCTTGCAAACAAGTCTGTTTTGCACAAGACCACTGCAAGGTTCCCTTAAACTTTTAAATGCAGTTTAGCTCCTCCTTCGTACAAGCAACACTGATGGAAAGATATGTACTTTATGTTTAAACTTTTAATAATCATAAAAATACAAGAGTATGACTAAAAATAGGTCACAAGCTACATTTTCTTGGTACATCACATCTCTCTATGTCATATTAAATAATAGTTGGACATTGTTAGGAGATAAAATGTTAAACAATGGCTTTCTTCTAAATTTCATAGTTTGTCAAAAACCTTTTAAAAAAAGATTGATTGAGAGTGACAAAATATTCAGTTTATTAAGAGTATCTAACATTTAATTAATGATAGTCCCCTAAAATATTTTCTAAACAAAACTTACTTATCATATGCTTTTTTGTAAAATGCAAAAATTATTGTAAGCGTAAAGAGTATTATAAATTCCAACTAATTAACTCTATTATTTTTAAAGCTAAATTAATTGATTCAAATATAAGTTTCTGAGAAATACTTTCACTGCTATAAAAAGAATCTTAAATTTCTAGGCACTGGATAAAAAAATAGAGACAGCACATAACTCATCACACTGAAGGGATATCTCAATGTCACATATCAGTTTTGCATCATTATTCAGAGTTCAGTCTCTGGAGTGACTTAAACTTTAGCTTAAACTTGGCTTAAACTTGGCTTAAACTTTAGGTCTAATATTTACTGCTGTCTGATCTTAGATGAATTATATAACCTCTCTGTCTTAGTTTCTTCAGATGATAGTACTATCATATAACTGTGTATTTGTTTGCTAGGGCTACTATACCGAAGTACAACAAACTGGGTGGTTTAGAATAACAGAGATTTATCGTCTCATAGTCTGGAGGCTAGAAGTCTGAAATCAGGGTGTAGCAGGGCCATGTTCCTTCTAAACTCTCTAACGAATGACTGCTCCAGGTCTCTCTCTCTGGTAGCTTCTTGTACTTCCTTGACTTGTGGTAACCAAACTACAATCTGAACCTGGTGTTCTCCCTGTGCCAAGTATCCTTGCATGACATTTATATATATATATATATATATGTATAGGATAACACTGGCATGTGAAAGCACCCAGCCATGAAAAAATATGAGCAAGCCTGTAATTCCCTTAAAGAATCAGAAATCAAATTTTATGGAATCCAAGAATAAAACATAAGAGAGAAACATCTTTTCCTTTCACTCTCTATGAAAACTACCCTAATCTGCCTCACCATTACTTTTTTTTTTACCTATACTACACCTCTTGTCTCCCTACACTTATTTACATAGTTTCCTACATAAAAAGAAATGAGAGTAATATTTCTAAAACAGAAATCAAATCATGACCATTCCATTACTTAAATTCATGCAATGAGTTTAAGGGAAAATTCAGGCTTTCTGCCATGTTCCATAGGCCCTTCATGAAGGGTTCTTACAGCTCCAACTTTATTTCAGATTTTTACTAAAAGCATACTGACTTCATATCTGTGACTCAAAAATACTCTTGTTATTTCAAGGATGTCTCAGTTGCAACTCTGCTTGAAATATTTTTACTCCAGTCTTTGCATGGTTGACTTTTCATCTCTCAGACTTTAGCTCAAATGTGTAATCTAGTATGCATTAGAGTCATAGTATTAGCAATACATGACATTTATTGACTGCTTATTACTACTCTAATAGCTCTACATGCTCGATTTTAATTAAATCTCAGCACAACATTCTAGGTTAGATCCTCTTATTGTCATCAACTGAGGTGTCATTAGATTATTAATTTAACCAAGTTGCATGATATACCCTGTGCTCAAACACGATTTTTCTGAAGCAAAGCTTATGTTGTATTAATGACTGCTTGATAGTAATTCTCAATTACAAAAAGAAACTTAGTTTGGTATTGTCTCATTGAACAAGATGCTAGAGATTCTGAAAAACTAGTACAGAATTTGCGAATCATATAAGTTTAGGGCCTTTAAGTGTAGGAGTAGATAATTTTATATACTTCAGTAATTTTAAATATTTTTTATTTAAAAGAATACAATAACATTCATAATTATATCCTTGAGCATCAAGAAAAATTTTTCATTAAAAAATTCTTTCCATGAAAGCATAAAATAGTGCAATTTTAGAAAAATGCCTATGTTAAAATAAATGTTAAATTTGGTCTTTAAAGGAAAATGTTGCAAACACTTGATAGTTACTCCATTACCTGATTTAAAAAAGGAGTGAGTGGGGGGGCCTCCCTGGTGGCGCAAGTGGTTGAGAGTCCGCCTGCCGATGCAGGGGATACGGGTTCGTGCCCCGGTCTGGGAGGATCCCATGTGCCGCGGGGCGGCTGGGCCCGTGGGCCATGGCCGCTGAGCCTGCGCGTCCGGAGCCTGCGCGTCCGGAGCCTGTGCTCCGCAACAGGGGAGGCCACAACAGTGAGAGGCCCGCATACCGAAAAAAAAAAAAAAAAAAAAAAAAAAAAGGAGTGAGTGGAATGTTTGCCAGTTCACCATCAAACTTGCTTTCTTAAATGTGTTTTCCTCTAAAATGAATCATTCACAACAAAGCTCAGATGATGGCATCTTGTGAGAAATGTCAGGAAGTGAAAACTCAGATTCAGATTCAACATTTGTAACTGAAAGTAAGGCAAGTTTGTTTTTTTTTCTAAAAAGGCATAAAAATGTGATTAACATTGACTCTATTTATTGTTTATAAATGAATACATATCAAGATAGCAATTTGATCTGCAATATACTGTAAAAATGAGTAATTAATTATGGTTAATACCGAAACAGAATTTTAAAGTCCTAATTAACACAAGTGTGTAAGAACCATAATGAAGAACACATTCTTTGTTAATGAGGAAAGCCACTGTTGGTTCGCTGCGCATCCATACCCCTCCCTCCCCCTGAGTGAGTCAGAGCCCCCGAATCAGCTGCTCCTTTAACCCCGTCCTGTCTGAGCGAAGAACAGACGCCCTCCGGCGACCTACACGCAGAGGAGGGGCCAAATCCGAAGCTGAGCCCCGACAGCTGTGCGAACAACAAAGAGAAAGGGAAATTTCTCCCAGCAGCCTCAGGAGCAGTGGATTAAATCTCCACCATCAACTTGATGTACCCTGCATTTGTGAAATACCTGAATAGACAACGAATCATCCCAAATTGAGGAGGTGGACCTTGAGAGCAAGATATATTATTTTTTCCCCTTTTCCTCTTTTTGTGAGTGTGTATGTATATGCTTCTCTGTGAGATTTTCTCTGTATAGCTTTGCTTTCACCATCTGTCCTAGGGTTGTGTCCGTCTGTTTTTTTTTTTTTTTACTTAAAAAAATTTTTTTTCTTAATAATTATTTTTTATTTTAATAACTTTATTTTATTTTATCCTCTTCCTTCCTTCCTCTCTCTCTCTCTCTCTCTCTCTCTCTCTCTCTCTCTCTCTCTCTCTCTCTTTCTTTCTTTCTATTTTCTCTCCCTTTTATTCTGACCTGTGTGGATGAAAGGCTCTTGGTGCTCCAGCCAGGCATCAGGGCTGTGCCACTGAGGTGAGAGAGCCAACTTCAGGACACTGGTCCACAAGAGACCTCCCAGCTCCACATAATATCAAATGGCGAAAATCCCCCAGAGATCTCCATCTCAAAACCAAGACCCAGATTCACTCAACGACCAGCAAGCTACAGTGCTGGACACCCTATATCAAACAGCTAGCAAGACAGGAACACAGCTCCATCCATTAGCAGAGAGCGTGCCTAAAATCATAATAAGGCCACAGACACGCCAAAACACACCAGCAGACGTGGACCTGCCCACCAGAAAGAAAAGATCCAGCCTCATCCACCAGACGACAGGCACTAGTCCCCTCCACCAGGAAGCCTACACAACCCACTGAACCAACTTTAGCCACTGGGGACAGACACCAAAAACAACAGGAACTATGAACCTGCAGCCTGCGAAAAGGAGACCACAAACATGGTAAGATAAGCAGAATGAGAAGACAGAAAAACACACAGCAGATGAAGGAGCAAGGAAAAAAACCACCGGACCTAATAAATGAAGAGGAAATAGGCAGTCTACCTGAAAAAGAATTCACAATAATGATAGTAAAGATGATCCAAAATCGTGGAAATAGAATAGAGAAAATGCAAGAAACATTTAACAAGGACCTAGAAGAACTAAAGAGGAAACAAGCAATGATGAACAACACAATAAATGAAATTTAAAATACTCTACAAGGGATCAATAGCAGAATAACTGAGGCAGAAAACCAGATAAGTGACCTGGAATATAAAATAGTGGAAATAACTACTGCAGAGCAGAATAAAGAAAAAAGAATGAGAAGAACTGAGGACAGTCTCAGAGACCTCTGGGACAACATTAAACGCACCAACATTCAAATTGTAGGGGTCCCAGAAGAAGAAGAGGAAAAGAAAGGGACTGAGAAAATATTTGAAGAGATTATATTTGAAAACTTCCCTAATATGGGAAAGGAAATAGTTAATCAAGTCCAGGAAGCACAGAGAGTCCCATACAGGATAAATCCAAGGAAAAACACACCAAGACACATATTAATCAAACTATCAAAAATTAAACACAAAGAAAACATATTAAAAGCAGCAAGGGAAAAACAACAAATTACACACAAGGGCATCCCCATAAGGTTAACAGCTGATCTTTCAGCAGAAACTCTGCAAGCCAGAAGGGAGTGGCAGGACATATATAAAGTGATAAAGGAGAAAAACCTACAACCAAGATTACTCTACCCAGCAAAGATCCCATTCAGATTTGATGGAAAAATTGAAAACTTTACAGACAAGGAAAAGCTGAGAGAGTTCAGCACCACCAAACCAGCTTTACAACAAATGCGAAAGGAACTTCTCTAGGCAAGAAACACAAGAGAAGGGAAACACCTACAATAACAAACCCAAAACAATTAATAAAATGGGAATAGGAACATACATATAGATAATTACCTTAAATGTAAATGGATTAAATGCTCCCAACAAAAGACACAGGCTGGCTGAATGTATACAAACACAAGGCCCATATATATGCTGTCTACAAGAGACCGACTTCAGATCTAAGGACACATACAGACTGAAAGTGAGAGGACGGAAAAACTTATTCCATGCAAATGGAAATCAAAAGAAAGCTGGAATGGCAATTCTCATATCAGACAAAATAGACTTTAAAATAAAGACTATTACAAGAGACAAAGAAGGAAACTACATAATGATCAAGGGATTGATCCAAGAAGAAGATATAACAATTGTAAA
Organism: Mesoplodon densirostris; assembly: GCF_025265405.1. Lineage (NCBI taxonomy): Eukaryota > Metazoa > Chordata > Mammalia > Artiodactyla > Ziphiidae > Mesoplodon > Mesoplodon densirostris. The sequence continues at coordinate 45,164,487 of NC_082665.1, forward strand.
TATTTATGCACCCAACATAGGTGGACCTCAGTACATAAGGCAAACACTAACAGCCATAAAAGGCAAAATCGACAGTAACACATTGATAGTAGGGGACTTTAACACCCCACTTTCACCAGTGTACAGATCATCCAAAATGAAAATAAATAAGGAAACACAAGCTTTAAATGATACATTAAACAAGATGGACTTAACTGACATTTATAGGAAATTCCATCCAAAAACAACAGAATACACATTTTTCTCAAGTGCTCATGGAACATTCTCCAGGATAGATCATATCTTCGGTCACAAATCAAGCCTTGGTAAATTTAAGAAAATTGAAATCGTATCAAGTATCTTTTCCGACCACAACGCTATGAGACTAGATATCAATTACAGGAAAAGATCTGTAAAAAATACAAACACATGGAGGCTAAACAATACACTACTTAATAATGAAGTGATCACTGAAGAAATCAAAGAGGAAATCAAAAAATACTTAGAAACAAATGACAATGGAAACACGATGACCCAAAACCTATGGGATGTAGCAAAAGCAGTTCTAAGAGGGAAGTTTATAGCAATACAATCCTACCTTAAGAAACAGGAAACATCTCAAATAAACAACCTAACCTTGCACCTAAAGCAATTAGAGAAAGAAGAACAAAAACATCCCAAAGTTAGCAGAAGGAAAGAAATCATAAAGATCAGATCAGAAATAAATGAAAAAGAAATGAAGGAAACGATAGCAAAGATCAATAAAACTAAAAGCTGGTTCTTTGAGAACATAAACAAATTTGATAAACCATTAGCCACACTCATCAAGAAAAACAGGGAGAAGACTCAAATCAATACAATTAGAAATGAAAAAGGAGAAGTTACAACTGACACTGCAGAAATAGAAAAGATCATGAGAGATTACTACAAACAACTCTATGCCAATAAAATGGACAACCTGGAAGAAATGGAAAATTCTTAGAAATGCACAACCTTCCAAGACTGAACCAGGAAGAAACAGAAAATATGAACAGACCAATCACAAGCACTGAAATTGAAACTCTGATTAAAAATCTTCCAACAAACAAATGCCCAGGACCAGATGGCTTCACAGGCAAATTTATCAAACATTTAGAGCTAACACCTATCCTTCTCAAACTCTTCCAAAATATAGCAGAGGGAGGAACACTCCCAAACTCATTGTACGAGGCCACCATCACCCTGATACCAAAACCAAAGATGTCACAATGAAAGCAAACTACAGGCCAATATCACTAATGAACATAGATGCAAAAATCCTCAACAAAATACTAGCAAACAGAATCCAACAGCACATTAAAAGGATCATACACAATGATCAAGTGGGGTTTATTCCAAGAATGCAAGGATTCTTCAATATATGCAAATCAATCAACGTGATACGCCATATTAACAAACTGAAGGAGAAAAAACATATGATCATCTCAATAGATGCAGAGAAAGCTTTCGACAAAATTCAACACCCATTTATGATAAAAACCCTGCAGAAAGTAGGCTCAGAGGGAACTTTCCTCAACATAATAAAGGATATATATGACAAACCCACAGCCAACATCGTCCTCAATGTTGAAAAACTGAAACCATTTCCAATAAGATCAGGAACAAGACAAGGTTGCCCACTCTCACCACTATTATTCAACATAGTTTTGGAAGTTTTAGCCCCAGCAGTCAGAGAAGAAAAAGAAATAAAATAATCTAAATCGGAAAAGAAGTAAAGCTGTCACTGTTTGCAGATGACATGATACTATACATAGAGAATCCTAAAGATGCTACCAGAAAACTACTAGAGCTAATCAATGAATTTGGTAAAGTAGCAGGATACAAAATTAATGCACAGAAATCTCTGGCATTCCTATACACTAATTATAAAAAATCTGAAAGTGAAATTAAGAAAACACTCCCATTTACCACTGCAACAAAAAGAATAAAATATCTAGGAATAAACCTACCTAAGAAGACAAAAGACCTGTATGCAGAAAATTATAAGACACTGATGAAAGAAATTAAAGATGATACAAATAGATGGAGAGATATACCATGTTCTTGGATTGGAAGAATCAACATTATGAAAATGACTCTACTACCCAAAGCAATCTACAGATTCAATGCAATCCCTATCAAACTACCACTGGCATTTTTCACAGAACTAGAGCAAAAAATTTCACAATTTGTAATGGAAACACAAAAGACCCCAAATAGCCAAAGCAATCTTGAGAACGAAAAACAGAGCTGGAGGAATCAGGCTCCCTGACTTCAGACTACACTACAAAGCTACAGTAATCAAGACAGTATGGTACTGGCACAAAAACCCCCCAGAAATATAGATCAATGGAACAGGACAGAAAGCCCAGAGATAAACCCACGCACATTTGTCACCTTATCTTTGGTAAAGGTGGCAAGAATATACAGTGGAGAAAAGACAGCCTCTTCAATAAGTGGTGCTGGGGAAACTGTAGAGGTACATGTAAAAGTATGAGATTAGAACACTCCCTAACACCATACACAAAAATAAGCTCAAAATGGATTCAAGACCTAAATGTAAGGGCAGAAACTATCAAACTCTTAGGGGAAAACATAGGCAGAACACTCTATGACATAAATCACAGCAAGATCCTTTTGGACCCACCTCCTGGAGAAATGGAAATAAAAACAAAAATAAGCAAATGGGACCTAATGAAACTTCAAAGCTTTTGCACAGCAAAGGAAACCATAAACAAGACCAAAAGACAACCCTCAGAATGGGAGAAAATATTTGCAAATGAAGCAACTGACAAAGGATTAATCTCCAAAATTATAAGCAGCTCATGCAACTCAATAACAAAAAAACAAACAACCCAATCCAAAAATGGGCAGAAGGCCTAAACAGACATTTCTCCAAAGAAGATATACAGATTGCCAACAAACACATGAAAGAATGCTCAACATCATTAATCATTAGAGAAATCCAAGTCAAAACTACAATGAGATATAAACTCACACTTGTCAGAATGGCAATCATCAAAAAATGTAGAAACAATAAATGCTGGAGAGGGTGTGGAGAAAAGGGAACCCTCTTGCACTGCTGTTGGGAATGTAAATTGGTACAGCCACTATGGAGAACAGTATGGAGGTTCCTTAAAAAACTGAAAATAGAACTACCATATGACCCAGCAATCCCACTACTGGGCATAAACCCTGAGAAAACCATAATTCAAAAAGAGTCACGTACCAAAATGTTCATTGCCGCTCTATTTACAATAGCTAGGAGATGGAAGCAACCTAAGTGTCCATCATCGTATGAATGGATAAAGAAGATGTGGCACATATATACAATGGAATATTACTCAGCCATAAAAAGAAACGAAACTGTGTTATTTGTAGTGAGGTGGATGGACCTAGAGTCTGTCATACAGAGTGAAGTAAATCAGAAAGAGAAAAACAAATACCGTATGCTAACACATATATATGGAATGTAAGAAAAAAAAAAAAAGGTCATGAAGAACCTAGGGGTAAGACGGGAATAAAGACATAGACCTACTAGAGAATGGACCTGAGCATATGGGGAGGGGGAAGGGTAAGCTGTGACAAAGTGAGAGAGTGGCATTGACATATATACACTACCAAACGTAAAATAGATAGCTAGTGGGAAGCAGCCGCATAGCACAGGGAGATCAGCTTGGTGTTTTGTGACCACCTAGAGGGGTGAGATAGGGAGGGTGGCAGGGAGCGAGATGCAAGAGGGAAGAGATATGGGAACATACATTTATGTATAACTGATTCACTTTGTTATAAAGCAGAAACTAACACACCATTGTAAAGCAATTATACTCCAATAAAGATGTTAAAAAAAAAAAAAGACTTTATTTCCCAACACCCTCTGCTTGAGTTCCAAGAGTTACAACCAATCCCACAGTATGCAGTTTTAACCATACAAAGAATCTTTAAAATTTGTAGCCAGAATCATATGGATAAAACTGGTTAACCTTCTATAAACCTAGCTCCACAATTTCATAGGCATCTAAGGTAAATATGGAAGGGCAGCTTAGCATTTTTTTTCTTCTTTTTTTTTTTTTTTTTTTTTTTGCGGTATGCGGGCCTCTCACTGTTGTGGCCTCCCCCGTTGCGGAGCACAGGCTCTGGACGCGCAGGCTCCGGATGCGCAGGCTCAGCGGCCATGGCTCACGGGCCCAGCCGCTCCGCGGCATATGGGATCCTCCCAGACTGGGGCACGAACCTGTATCCCCTGCATCGGCAGGCGGACTCTCAACCACTTGCGCCACCAGGGAGGCCCCTATTTCTTCTAATAAAATTATATTAATTAATTTTATTTTAAAGGTTATTTTCTTATCCTTGAGAGTATTAATTATTAAATCATATTTTGCTTTGCAACATTTGTAAAGCAATGTCAAAATATGACTCTTTCTAAGGAATAGAATTATTAGAAGGGATGTGTAGTCCTAGTGCAATTTCCTGGTAACTTCCTACTAGACATAATCATAGCCTAGGTTTTTCAGAAATATATATTTATTTTATTGTTGTTATTGCTATTTGGCCATTGTTGGAAAAGTTACAAGGCTCATGTCTTGCCAAATAGGCACCAACAATATAAATACAGATCTAAACCAATTCAGATTCCTATTGTTACTGGCACAGCTGAAATAGTAATATCCTGGGTTTTCAGCTGAAGTAATAAGGTTTTATGAATATATTTATGACCAGAGATTCTACTGTCAATTTTGTTTTCGGTCCTTCTCAACAACCTTATTGTAATAGGATAGCAATGACCTTTACTTAGATTAAAGTCATCAGGGAATTGAAGCTGGTGACAATTTTACAGTCTTTTAAAATGGAAATCATTTCTTTTTATTGAAAAGCCCCATGGGCAAATCATGGAAAACAAATGCAATTTTGCAAATTATTTCATTGATGGGATTTTAATGGAAATGTTTGATATCAGTTTGAAGGGAGTTAGCATATCTACTCAGCTTGTCAAAGTCAGAAGGGAAGGGCAGAGGAACAGTTTCCAGTTCCAGAGAAGGTCATAAGGGACTAAAAAATTGAGACTGTGAAAATAGTAATATCAACATGGGCAATAAATTATATTTTCCTTAATGGCATACAATACTATCACTACTGAT